>NW_021630058.1:652366-744780 GCF_900700375.1 Denticeps clupeoides | reverse complement strand
CCAGGGTGGGGGGAGGGAGGGACGGGACCCCAGGGGACGTTGGCCGCTTTACGCCTGTAGTTTTTCTTGCCCGAGACAAGTCAGCATCTGTTTCCTGGCCTCCGTCGGACCGTTCGGCGGCTCCGCCCACGCCCCCCCCCCCCAACACCACCTGCCCGACACCACACCCGCCCAACCTGAGGACAAGGTGACGGGCTCCGTTCGGCGTGGGACTCACCGCCCTGGCCGTCCTCGTTGATGTTGATGTAGGGGTAGTACTCGATGGCCGGCGCTCGGTAGATGTCGGGGTCGTACATCATCTCCTCGGCCGCCTGCTGAGGTTCCACAGATAAAAGATGGTTGGGCCTGAGAAGACGTTTCATGGTCCTGCGTGGACGTGTGTTAATCGCCATTTTTTAACCATTCGAAACGCGCAAGTGGAGCTGTGGAGGCTCCTGAACGTCGTTAACTCGTCTACGGTGAAAGACAGGCGTCCAGAGCCGCTAGAGGTACAGAATTACGCGTAATAAACCTTTTAATAAGAGCCACCAAAAGTGAATTCCAGAAAGCTGAGGTGAACCTTTAACCCCTAAAACAGACCTTCTGCATGCTGAGGTGGCCTCGCTCTGGTTGAGAACGGAACCTCGGTACTTACATGTGAGGTCAGATACCCCTCCATCCTGTACGAATGTAACATGGAGGCTCCCGTCCACCGAGTCACAAGTTCTCCGGCACCCGAGCAGAGCCGCAATGTCACCGCCTTTCAAAACCCTCCGGCCATTGCACAACTTTACAAAATTTCCTCTCGCCAAGCGAAACCCGCGGCGTCTCCAACGGACACGCCGATGTCACCGAGGGTCCTCAGCACGCCGCTCGGGACTCGGTGGAGTGAAACTGGCCTCTTCGAGAATTTCTCTTTTTCTTGGTGTGTGTGTGTGTTTAAGTGAGTTCCTTGTTTCGGGGTTTTGTGTTAAGGGACGATTTAATGCTCAGATATACCAGGGCCGAGTTGTGTCATGGCGGCCAAACAGCCAATCGGCTTCTGACTTTCCCGAGTCACCACGCCTCCTCCCGCCTTCTCCACCTCGAGGCCGAAAGGTACGAAGTTCTTGTCTTCTGTCGGCATGAAGAAGAGTCGAAACGTCACAATCTGCTGCTCAGATAACTCCATTTTATACTTTAACACACACACACACACACACACACACACACACACACAGTGCATCACCATCATGTGCGCTGTGTGATTGACACATTATGAGACTGTGTGCGAATCTCCAACCTCAACAACATTTTTGGTTTTATTTTTGAAGTAGTTTAAATTACACACACGCAACGTTACACACTCCAGTAAGCAGAGTGAGTGAGTGAGGTAGCAGCCCAACACTTTTAATCCCATGTCAGTTCAGCAGGAAGTAGACAACTCTCCTGAGACAGTGATGAAAATATTTGTCTGCTCACACACACACACACACACACACACACACTCATACACATTCATACTATCACACGCACACACACACACAAACACTCTCTTTCACACACACACACATGCATACACACACACACTCACGCATTCACATGCACACACACACTCATACACATTCATACAATCACATGCACACACACACACACACACACAAACACTCTCTTTCACACCCACACACATGCATACACACACACTCACGCATTCACACACATTCACACACACACACACACACACACACACACACACACACACTCATACACATTCATACTATCACACGCACACACACACACACAAACACTCTCTTTCACACACCCACACACATGCATACACACACACTCACGCATTCACACACACATTCACACATACACACACACACACACACACTTGCTGTTACGTCCCTGAGGGGTTTATGTTGGTGGACGTAACACTACTTGGTTTTGATGTATCACATCCAGCACTTTTGTGCATGTGGGTGTGGCCCGTGTTGTCCTACATGTCCCCATCCATCCACCCACCCAGAAGGGAACGTGACACTTGCACACACACACAGACACACACACACACACACACACTCAGACGTCTACTGCTGCTTTATTATCTGTCCCGTCTCGGGCTCTTTAATATCTAATCAGTCAGCGCTGCTGATGTTCGGTATCAGAAGCAGCCACTCACACGGATTATCAGCGGCGGGCGGGCGTGGCACAGTCTGATAAACACAGCGTCCGGAGAACATCCCCCGATGGGCACAGCTTTATCTCCTGCATGTGCTCATCTCTCCAGGCACAGGTAACGCCGCTGGACCTTCTGCGCCCAATCGGCTCAGTCCTCAGTCCTGATGTTTGCAGCTACTTCCTGTCGCCAGTGTTCACGACCTCTACACCGCGGTGAAACGCGGCTCAATGCTGTGGTCCATCACACATTCCACATCTACTTAAGGAACGTGGACAAGCAGGAAAACACGGGCAGTGGTGGCCTAGGGGTTAATTAAGTAATCAGAAGGTTGTGGGTTTGAATCCCGAGCCGCCAAGGTGCCGCTGAGCGAAGCCACAGAGGGACACATCAATCTGAACATCTATCCTCCAGACCACAGTGGTCCTACTTGGAAGGACCCAGTTTAGGCTGAATGTCGTGTAGAAGGATTAATATCTTCACACACTTCAAACCGAGCTGCAAGGGGGTCATAGGTCACACTTCCTGATGTCACATTCACTAGTTCACTCATCCGAATGGTTGAATGGAATACGGTCTGGAGATGTTAAACGTGATGTCAGGAAGAGAAGGATGAGTCCATCATTTCCTCATGTCTGGTGCTGAAGACCACAGCAGACACCGTTTCTCTTGGCCTGGAGACCTTTGATGTGGCGGAAGGGGCTCAGAGTCCCAGCCTGGTGGAGCCGCGCAGATAAGTCTGTTCGGGTTTGCTGTTCCGGCGCTGTGGTGGAGGCGTGGCCTGATGTTGCGCCGCGCTTTTACTGTATTGCTGATATTTTTAGGCAGGCCTGTCTTCATGTGACCACACCTCAAGATGTCCAACCACACAGTTAGCACAGGCCCAGCTCGAAGCCACCGCTGCAAAAAACATGATGACAAGCAGGCTTTTATGAGTATTAATACATTATGTGTGTGTGTGTGTGTGTGTGTGAGCAGCCATCTCAGCAGCATTATTTCCATCTGTGGTATTTTCAGTTGTGCACGGAAATGGCTTTTCCCTCCTTCTTCTCCTCTGTAGCCTCTTCTCGCAGCTTCCATTGTTGTTGATTTTACATTTATGACGTGTATGGACCATGGTGTCCATCCTCAAACGACAGAACTCATCAACAGCAACATGTATTTCTTATAGAGCCCATAACCCCGTACAGTACGTCTCAATGGGCCCCAACACAACACAGAACAAAACGTTGTGAAGGAGTGATAGAGAGAGGGACGCCCTTCCAGGGTAGAGTGAGCCTGCATGGAAACTCTGATTGGTCGCCGGATCATGAAAAGATTTTTTTATGAAGGTGACGATATATGTCACCCCCCCCCCCCCCCCCCCCACACACACACACACACACACGCACACTAAGGAGTGTTCTTATATCCCACTCCAACATTGACTATAAAGAACCGATTATGGAATAACATCTTTGATTTGGAGCCAACGCATCGGCATGAAACGTGGTGCAGCGCCGTGGTGCAGCGCCGTGGTGCAGCGCCGTGGTGCAGCGCCGTGGTGCAGCGCCCCTGTGCAGCGCCGTGGTGCAGCGCCGTGGTGCAGCGCCGTGGTGCGTTTTGTTAAAATGGATGCTGTGTTTGTGGAATTATTGCAAAATCTACTAAATCTGCTGAGGACAGAATGGCTGCACAGAAAGCGAATGTAAAAAGCCGATCCTGGACCACAAAAGGCTGAGTGGTGAGAAAACCACGGGAGGCCACTTCTCCTTCACGTCCACAGTGGAGGTCACACCTGACCTGCTGGGGCGCGGCACGCCACGTTGATTCCTCCTGGTGGGAAGGCCAGGTTCTCACAGCAGACGCGTGCAGCCTCGGCGAAAGCCGGAGATCTCCAGGTGAATGGCCCGACCGTCCTCAGCTTCCTCGACGTGTGGAGCTTCAGACCTTCCTTCACTTGGGTTTGGTGCAGCCAGGTCAGGCTTTGTGGATTTTGCCAGACAGAAATTTTGCACCACCAGGAAACCCTGGCGCCCATTCACGGTTCCGGCAGAGGGAACTGAATCTGAAAGAGAGTCTCCCGGTTCCTCATTCTGTCCCTCAGACATCGTCTGCATCGGTGTGTGTTTGTGTGAGATGAAGAGACCTTCTCCAGTTGTGTGTCCAGTTCGGCTGGTTTTGGTGCTGTTTTGTAGTCTTGGTGTGTGTGTAATTGTGTGTGTGTGTAGGTCCGTTAGTCAGTTTCTCCTCGTTTTCACACCTCTGCAGACTGAGGCTTCTCTTGCCGTGTGACGTCCAACTTTACGCTTCACCATTTCACACTGACCGTCCCTTTCGTCTCATCTCTTCTTATCTCAGCCACATCACAACAACAACAACATGTATTTCTTCTAAAGCGCATAATCACGTACAGTACGTCTCAACAGGTCCCACACTCCACCCTTCTGCACATAGAACATCTCTAGTAGAGAGAAAAAAGGAGGGAAGAAACGTTGGGACGGAGTGATAGAGAGAGGGACGCCCGTCCAGGGTACAGTGAGCCTGACAGTGGTGTCAGTGCAGGGCTGGGGATGGTTGGTCCAAGAAAAGTCCTACAGTTGTCGAAGTGGACAAGTGCAGTTTAGAGCATCTGTCCATGTTTGGAGGTCCTGGACAGTAGGCAGGTTTTAGTCTGGTGCGAGACGCTTCTACACCCATCAACCACGGTTCCTCAGCAGCGGCGCGTCACACGGAACTCATACGTCTGTTAAGATAGAAGGGGTGGTGGTAGCCTAGTGGGTAACACACTCGCCAATGAACCAGAAGACCCAGGTTCAAACCCCACTTACTACCATCGTGTCCCTGAGCAGGACACTTAACCCTGAGTGTCTCCAGGGGGGACAGTCCCTGTAACTACTGATTGTAAGGCGCTCTGGATAAGGGTGTCTGGTAAATACTGTAAATGTAAAATGTAAGACGCTTATTCTACAGCCGGAGCCGAAGAAATCGAGCCACTTCACATCTTCAAAGGACGAGAACTTTACTGTCACAGAGCAGAAGTCCCAGCAGTGGCCTGCAGAGAGGACAGCTCTCAGAGATCATTATCTCTCAGCTCTATAAGAAACATCTCATCTGTCCAGCTTCAGAGCAAACACCAAACCCGCACACCACCACACACGACGCTGGACATTTTCACGGCTGCTTACCTCATTTTGTCTCGTCTCTGTTTCGTTTGAAGAGCCCTTTGTTGTCCCTTGTTCCCCCACCAGAGATTTTAGTTGAATTTCAGGGTGGTAGTAGGGTGGTAGTAGCCTAGTAGCCTAGTGGGTAACACACTCGCCTATGAACCAGAAGACCCGGGTTCGAATCCCACTTACTACCATTGTGTCCCTGAGCAAGACACTTAACCCTAAATTGCTCCAGGGAGACTGTCCCTGTAATACTGATTGTAAGTCGCTCTGGATAAGGGCGTCTGATAAATGCTAAATGTAAATTTATAGGTTTAGTTTAATTTATATTTTTTTTATTATAATTATAAGTCTACTGTAATTTTGCTTTGTGTGTTTTTAATGTATTAAGAACAAATCAACGATATGATGTGATGGACGTACTTACAATATAGAAATAGTTCAATGTAACTGCAGAACAGATGCAAACGTGGGGTGAAAATTTCAAATTCACATCGTACACGGTACGATATGCAGTGAAATTTACAGCATTTACCAGACGCCCTTATCCAGAGCGACTTACAATCAGTAGTTACAGGGACAGTCTCCCCTGGAGCAACTTAGGGTTAAGTGTCTTGCTCAGGGACACGATGGTAGTAAGTGGGATTCGAACCCGGGTCTTCTGGTTCATAGGCGAGTGTGTTACCCACTAGGCTACTACCACCCTGCCAGTGAAATGCTTTAGCGACTGATATAGACCACAGTATTGCAAATATAGAAAGTATACAATGATTACCAATGAACCAATACGCAAATATTGCAAACATAACCAGATATTACACTATTATGTCTTTAACATAAAACATTAAATATGTGCAACAGGTGGGGTGAAGGTGTGCAAATGAGTGAAGTCATGAAACCGTTTGTGCAAGGAAAACGCTGGGTGGTAAAGTGGTGATGGTCACGTGACCAGTGTGGTGCGAACTGTGTGATCTTCACACTTATTATCTGCGACTTTAATTCTGGTCGATACAACAGTATAAAAGCAGCAGAGTAGCAGCCGCTCATCTTCCGGTCACCATCCTGAATGAGTCCGAGTTCCTGGCAGGGAGAAGATCAGTGGGGACATCTGTGGCCATCTGTGGCCCAACTTCCTGCTTCCTGTCTGTCAGGTAGCAGGTGGCACGCTGATCTGGGAGAGTTTGGAGGACTTCTCAGCTTCTCAGGGCTGCTCCTTTTTCATCTCCCTGCTCAGCGTGTCCATGTCACCACTTCCTCCTTGGTCTGGCGGAGATGTTGCATCGTTTATGGGCTGAAGGTCTTGGTTGGCGCGCACACGTCTTCACAAAAATTGATGTCAGCTCAGCCTCTACTGCACTGTAGAAAAGACCAGAGGTGCAGGTTAACCATGGGGTTCCGTTATTCATGATTATTCATGATTAAGTATGCTTAATAGATGATGTAATAAACCATCAAGCATGGTTTTAGCTCCGAGTACGCTGCCTGACAAATGGCTGCGAACAATCAAAAATGCACAGCAAAAAAGCGTCTTCGTCCATACGTTCATGATGAGAAGGAAAATGTGCTGTTTCACGTGACAAAGTCGCCAGCGGTGCGACCAAAACCGGCGGAGGGAAGTGATCATGAGGCGCAAAATATCGCTGAGCTCCTTTTCTGCTTGTTTTTCTGCTGGTCATGAGTCTCGGCGTCACATGGCCGCCTCGCTCATGTCCATCTTTGGGCCACGCTGACATGGACAGGAAGCTGAGATGGAGCAACGCAAGAGGAAGTGTTGCAGCGTTCGTGCTCGAGTCTGTTTTGACCGAAGTTTCATCAGGAGGATGTCCACACCGGCTCGTACATTATGACATCATGAGGCAAAGCCGAAGTCCGTTAAAGCCCCCTCAATATTCGCAACAACCCAAACCAGAGCACGTTGCTCCACCGCGCCGTTTACGGAACGCCGTGCGTTTTAAAATGGCTTTTAAACCGCGTGGACAGAGTGGACGATCCTTCTCGTTTCGCCACTGACCGTCCCCGGAGGGTCAAAAAGAAACGTTCCCCTCGTCAGGAGCTTGAGGATAAAAGTATACGCTGGCGTGACGAACCTGAGCGAGACGTGGCGCGATGCTCCGTCCCAGCTGAACACCTCTGACCTCTGACCTCTCCCCTCTGCCCTCTCCGCGCCGCCCGCCAGCGTCTCACCGCGGCTGCGAACTAATTGACAAACGAGGCTGAAATGGAAGTCCTATAAATCACTGGATGTATAAAGGAACTAAAAACTTCCTTTTTTGACCCATTCAGGCTGGCGCTTGAATGATCTCTTCTTCCGCCATTTCTCCCGGCCTTTCTCGCTCCTCCTGCTCTACCTTCTTCTTTCTCTGACGTGGGAACTTGGTGACACACCAGCCAGTTCCCCTGGTCTGCAAACATCACGAGCACCTCCATGCAGCCAGGAGATGGAACCCTGATGCTGCTCAGATGTTGGTGGGCTTCCTGTCGGTTTGTGGAACTTGGCAGGAAGAAGGTTTTTCACGGTCCACCGTGAATGAGCGACGTCGTGAGCCGTCAAACTGAATTGTGGGTTCGTCGCATCGCAATTCGTTTTCCAGGTGAAGCCTGGTCCTCACCGGCGTTAGAAACGAAGCCCCTCTGAACGGCACCTGCGTTTCCGCTCTATTGTGTAGCTGCGCCGGCTTGATCTGCAGTTCCGCGTATTTACCTGCGGGGGCAGTAAGTACTCTGTCCACGCGTACGTCGTCTCGCGTTGGATTTCTGCGTGGGTCCCTGTTCAATCTACGTTCTCGTTTTAAAAATCCTTTAGGTTTTTCGTAAAATGTGGTTTCTTGCAGTTCCCATATGGAATCTATTTTTTTATATTTAATATGAAAAATGAACACCCATTTGAGACAGACAGGGCTGGTTTATACACAAATGCATTTTGGGTAAATTTGTCAAGATCCATAGACGATGACCTGCAGTACATGAGGGTGTGAAGACACACACAAGACGATGAAATAAAACCGTAGGCGATTCTTCTCCGGTGGTTGAATGAGCCTGGAACCCCGTCCCGATACGGCAGCGGTACTGACACAACATCTCCAGAGGTGTCATATTCATCAGTGATGATGAGCTGACCTGGTCCACCACCACTATTCACAGCCATCATCATGATGTTCTCCTTCCAGGCCCTGGTAGTGCAGTACCACTTGCAGTGGTGCTTGTTGTGTAGCAACCTGTGGATTGGAGTCCAGACTCTTGTGGTTTGTCTGCATGTTTTCAACCTGATGGTTTTGAAATATAAATTTCTATTTTCTGGTAGAAATCTGATATTCTTTCCAGTCATATTTGTACATTTATAAAGGTTTAAAAAACCTCCAGACCCTTGATCCTGACCTTTTTATATATCGATCAGTTCTCAAGATCCCTTGCAGGTGGGGGCATCATTTTGTGTAAACGCCTACGACAATCTCAGATCCGGAAAAACATTTCTCAGAAATCCCGGCTGAGGAACGTCCATCGATGGGAGCTGCTGCTGCTGCTGCTGCTGCTGCGGTGACCGTCACCACTTTCACAATGACACGACTCGGCCCTCAGGCAGGGCTGGACAGGGGACGTCCGGGCTTCTCACTTCTTATTCCCGATTCCTCATTTTCTCCTCAGGGTTGATGAAATCCACCATCTCAGATCAGGTCTGCAGGACTATTTTTAGACACCTGGAACTGCTCACACACACACACACACACACACACACACACACACACACACACACACACACACTCTGCTGGTTTCCATGACTAACCTAGCCCACTTACCCTAAACATGGGCCCATGATGCATCACTTCACTTCATCAGACATTCACGGCTGAATCATGCCGTCTGAGATCCCACCAGACGCACAAGAGCCTTCCGAGTCGGGCTTCCCCGACGATCTGAAATAAAAATTCCGCTCTGTGCGATTGCGCAACAAAAATATTTTGGAATGTTTTTGTTGTCTGTTTGCGTGACAGAATTTTTATATCTGTTAATAAACGGCACCATGAATGTGCAGCCCGTGGCCAGACGTGTGTAAATTGCACCTGCGCCTGATCTGCTCGCTCTTGTGATGTGGTGATCCTGGCCCCGCCTCTGTGGGTATTTGCCACATCAAACGGTGGTTGTGTGTGTGTGTGTGTGTGTGTGTGAGTGAAGTGGTCTGTACTTGTGAAAGTGATGGTCATTGTGAGACGCTGCAGCACAGCACACAGTGACATGGTGAAACGTGTCCTCTGTATTTAACCATCACCCTTGGTGACAGTGGGCACCATGACAGGCCCCCGGGGAGCAGCGTGTGGGGACGGGACCTTCATCAAGGGGACCTCAGTGGGACCTCAAACCGGGAACCTTCCAACTACGGGTCGAACCGGTAACTGCCAACCGGTGACGGCGACGCGATAGAAACCATTGGCTGGTCCACAGGCATCCATGTGGTGGCAGCAGGTTAAAAAGTGTGAGAGATCTGTGATGATCTTCCCTGCCCATTTCCTGGATGGAGAGCAGGGGGCCACCAATGATCTTCTCTGCCATACGTACGGTCGGTTCCTGAGCTCCATACCTGACTGTGATGGAGGAGAACAGGACGGACACAGTGTGGAACTGGACCAGCAGCTCCTGTGGAACACTGGGCTTTTACAGTAGGCTAAGGGAGCACATCCTCTGCTGGTTCAGCTCCAGGTTGTGATGACTGCACCAGACGCTCGGCTTCCTCTCTTCATGCACGTCCTGTCATCTGCAAACTTCAGGAATTTTACATCTCAGTTCCAGACATTAAGGAAGGGGGAGAAGATCAGTGGGGACAGGAAACGTTCTTGAGGGGCACCAGTACCGAGGGACCGTGTTCCAGAAGTGGTCTCCCCCAGCTTATCTTCCTGCTTCCTGTCTCTCAGGCAGCTGGTGACCCACTGACTGGTAGCAGGTGACACGCTGATCTGGGAGAGTCTGGAGGAGAGGAGAGGAGAGGAGGAGACCGTCCAGGACGGTCGAGGTGTTGCATATTCACTGTATCAGCCACCAACTGCAGGAGGTCCGGCTGGTGTCCTGTAATGTCCCTCAGTTGGTCTAAAACCAGAACTGTGTGTCGCGGTCACATGACACACCGGATCTGAAATGCGTCCTACGTGCTTCATACTGATTCCATGCTGCATGAAGGTAAAGTGCAGAAGACCTTGAAAGGTCAGCGGCGTGATGGTGTCTGGTGAAGAACACGAGCTGGACGCTCTGACGGTATCACTGTGAGTCACAGCTCATGTGCTTCTAAACACAATCCTGCACACCAACCGCTCAGTCAGGTCTGGGTGTTGATGTGTGACAACCCCCCTCACACCCGCACACACGCACACACACACACACCTATATACACACACACCCGCACACACGCACACACACACACACACACACCTATATACACACACACCCGCACACACGCACACACACACACACACCTATATACACACACACCCGCACACACGCACACACACCACACACACACCTATATACACACACACACGCACGCACACACACACACCTATATACACACACACCCGCACACACGCACACACACACACACACCTATATACACACACACACGCACGCACACACACACACCTATATACACACACACCCGCACACACGCACACACACACACACCTATATACACACACACCCGCACACACACACACACACACCTATATACACACACACCCGCACACACACACACACCTATACACACACACACACACACACACACACACCTTAATACACACACACACCTATATACACACACACACACACCCGCACACACGCACACACACACACACCTATATACACACACACCCGCACACACACACACCTATATACACGCACACACGCACACGCACGCACACACACACACCTATATACACACACACCCGCACACCCGCACACACGCACACCTATATACACACACACCCGCACACACACACACACCTATATACACACACACACACACACACCTATATACACACACACACACACACCCGCACACACATACACATACACACACGCACACAAACACACACCCGCACACACACACACATACACACACACACGCACACACACATACATACACACCCGCACACACGCACACATACATACACACACGCGCACACACACACATATACACATATACATACGCACACACACACACACACATACGCCCACATATACACATATACATACACACACCCGCACACACAAATGCGCACACACACACACCTATATACAAACACACACACACACGCACACACACCTATATACACACACGCACACACACACACCTATATACACACACACCCGCACACACACACACCTATATACACACACACGCACACACACACACCTATATACACACACACACACACACACACACCTATATACACACACACACAAACGCACACACACACCTATATACACACACACACGCACACACACACAAACGCACATACACACCTATATACACACACACCCGCACACACACACACACCTATATACACACACACCCGCACACACACACACACACACACCTATATACACACACACACGCACACACACACACCTATATACACACACACCCGCACACACCTATATACACAGACACACGCACACACACACACACCTATATACACACACACGCACACACACACCTGCACATACACACACACACACGCACACACACACACACACTCATATACCCACACACAAACACACACCCGCACACACACACACCCATACACACACACACACACACACACACACCCATATACACACACACATACACATCCGCACATACACACACACACACACACACTCATATACACACACACATACACACCCGTACATACACACACACACACGCACAAACACACACCCGCACACACATACACACACGCACACAAACACACACCCGCACACACACACACATACACACACACACGCACACACACATACATACACACCCGCACACACGCACACATACATACACACACGCGCACACACACACATATACACATATACATACGCACACACACACACACACACACATACGCCCACATATACACATATACATACACACACTCACACACATACATACACACACGCACACACATACACATATAAATACGCACACACACACTCACACACACGCACGCACACACACGCACATACATAAACACACGCCCACACACATATACACACACCAAGATACTTTAACCAAGGCGCTGCTAAACAGTCAAAGCGAAATTACGAATGTGGGTTTATTGGGGCCTTTGTCCCCACGTCTCCGATCTTGACTTCCTCTTTCTGTACGTGTTGCTCAAGCTGACTGCGTGAATCAGTATTTTCTGTATTTTTGTCCGTGGGTTCTTATTAACCCCCTCCTGCCCAGATGGTAAAACGGCTCTGTTACTGGGCCAGGGCTGGTCAGTAAATTCTCTGGACCGTCCAGCCCCTGTGCTGAGTAGACTAAGCGGTTATGGAGGGTTATAGAGAGTATTGGGATTATTGGAGTCACATCAAAGTCAGGATTGTTCCTGAGCTGGACCCATCAGCAGCTGAGAACGTCATACTTGTCACAGCATGTGCAGCACGATGCCAAGATGTTCACACAAGTGAGAACAGAAGTCGACCACGCCCGTCTGTGACATTTTATATGTCTGTTTCCATAAATCATGTCCTTCATCTCCATGTACATAAATATAAATTCTGTATATTGCACTTAACTTCTCATTTCATCAGAACACTCGCCCACTCCTGAGCCAAATGTAAGCATGGGACAAGCAAATATAGGATGCAATGCATTTTGGGAAATGGAGAAGTGAACCCTTTCTTCAGTACAAAGCACAACAGTCTTGCCGAACAAAGGCCGCTGCCTCCAATCAGACGTGTGTGACTTCAAATCAAATCCTGTTCCAAATGTCACTGAGAAGCACAGGACTTCTGCTCAGAGCCACGGCATGTCCAGCATTGTGGGATTTCTGAGAACCGCGCTGTTGTTCTTCAAACTATTCTCAGAAGTGGCTGTAACAAGACGCACGCTAGAACATTCTCCAAAATTTCCAACAAAGATTCAGTAGGAAACCTTTACTGAATCAATCATTTAGTAAGACACCATTTCAGTGGAGTTTGTAATCAACACAGTTTTATATGTCCAAGCTTGTCCATGCTGGTAGAAATAATAATTACAGTTTTCTGGGGCGGAATGATGGTACAACATACAACATTTTTAACCATAAAAACAGCCGAAATTATTTCAGAATTATACATACACATTTGGCCTGAACACAAGGCAGAACAACGATGAGAAGGTCCTGCGCAAGTCAGTATCTTGAGATCACAACTTACATCTACATTTACATTTACAGTATTTACCAGACGCCCTTATTCAGAGCGACTTACAGTCAGTAGTTACAGGGACAGTCCCCCCCTGGAGACACTCAGGGTTAAGTGTCCTGCTCAGGGACACGATTTGACAATGCGCAGCGGCTCCTGTAACAGTACGGGCTCCTTTAGAAGATATTCTCCTGATTACAGTAATGATGAATCTGTGATACGGTATCTAGCAACGGGTTCGCTCAAACCAACCAAATCAGTAAAAAGATATGGAGACGCCAACTTAAGAAAAGTGAAATTACAGGCCCATCACTGCACAGCTGGTCTGATCCGGTTTTTCGGTGTGGTGATGGGGACCCCTGCAGATCAGGTCCTGGAACGGCAGTCATTTTACTCAAGTATGAATAAATACTAATAACACTCAAGTACAAGTAAAAATTATTCATTAAAAAATAATTACTCATGTAAGAGAACAAAAGTGTGTAGTTAAAGAAGTACTCAAGTACTGAGGGACTGTTGGATTGTAATATTTCACTTATTTTATGGAGACATTATTGAATTCAAACAGAAAAATGTTAAATGTGCAAATTCTGGTATTTCCTAATAATATTTATATTCATTACTTATTAAAGTATGATTTGTAGTAAATCTCAGAGTACTAACTATGTTATATATGCTAATTATATGTGTTATTAGATGTGTTAGCGCTGAAATATGAAATAAAACAGCTGAACGTACAGAAAATGTATAGTGGTGTCACCGTGGTTGGCCTGGCGGGCCTTGTGATGACCCCCCAGGTCATGGTTAAATGCAGAGACCACATTTCTCTGTGTGTACTGGGTGCTGTGCTGTGGCGTCACGTTTTTCGCGTGACTGGTTCCTGCGTGCGGCCATGTGACTGCGTGGCTACGTCTGATTGGTGATACGGTGTCATGAGATTGTTGTCGGTGAAACATGGTCATGTGTTAGATCTACTGGTCAAGTCTGTCAGGCAAGAACAAGGCATATAAATGGTTTTAAAAAGTAATGCGTCGAGTGTTGGCCCGTGTAGCGAAGTACGAGTGAACTTTATTTAAAAAGTAATGTGTTGTAACGCTCTGTCCTGACCGGAGCCTGTGGTGATCTTGCCGGTTACGTCCTAGAGGCGGGAACATTTATTTAGTAAAATCAGTACACACACACACACACACACACACACACACACACACACAGAGCGTTACTTGGAGGATCAGTCTATACTGGGCTGGGAGAGACGTTCCCCCTGCCCCCTACACCATCTTCCCTCGTAAATCCCTACAGTAAATATAACTCGTTTCTACCCACCTCGGGCCCTGTGTGTCCACTCTTCTCCCCACCCACTGGTCACTAACAGGCCAACTGGTCATTCTGGTCATTCTGTTCTCCACTTTAAATTTCATTTGTCATGTAACAGACAATAAAGAAATAAGAACATTTGAAGAAGGGCTTTTTGGGATTCAACTCTGAGTCACTCACTAACTCACTGAGTCACTCACTGAGTCACTTGAGTCAGAACTGCCAAATGGACAGCTGTGATCGCCCCACCCGCCCGGGGAGCAGTGGGTGGGGTGGCACCCCACATTTGAACCTTGAACCTCCACTTCCTTACCCGCCAGGCCACCACCGCCCAGGAGAGCTAACATGTCTGAGAGCAATTCCAATTCCAATCAGGGCCATTTTCAGAGCTGACTGACACAAGGAGTCCACTAGGAGGATTCAACTTGGCAGGAAGTTTGTAGTATTGGTGTTATGATGTTTTAATTATTATAAGATGTATTAATGTCTTTGGACAGATGGAGAACTGGAAAGTGCAGTACAGGAGTAAATACAAGTGTTCTGTTCTTACTGAGAACGGCTGGTCAGAGACTTCATCAGAGATGCTCAGAGATCGTGAAGGACCTCAGCCACCCCAACAATGGACTGTTCTCTCTGCTGCGATCATGGAAGCGCTTCCACTCCCTGAAGTCCAACACAGAGGATGAGGAGGAGCTTCTAGGGTAAGCTCGCCTACAAACCATTAAGACCCAGGTTCAAACCCCACTTACTACCATCGTGTCCCTGAGCAGGACACTTAACCCTGAGTGTGTCCAGGGGGGGACTGTCCCTGTAACTACTGACTGTAAGTCAGGATAAGGGCGTCTGGTAAATGCTGTAAATGTAGCTTCTTCCCGCAGGTTATATGAACTCTCAACAACCACAACACTTCATAGAACTGTAATACAGTCCAGCACTTTCACTCTCGATCACTTCTGTACTCAATCTCCCCAGAAACCTTGCACAAACTTTTTACTTTTACACCATTTTTTTTTACTTTTTAACTTTTTAATTTATACTTTGACTTCACTCATTTGCACACCTTCACCCTACCTGTTACACATATTTTATGTTTTATGTTAAAGACATAAAAGTGTAATATTTGGTTATGTTTACAATGTTTGCTAAGCCATTCGCACCAAAACAGTCGCTAAACCATTTCACTGCATATCATACCGTGTATGACTGTGTATGTGACAAATACAATTTGAATTTGGAAGTACAAGTACAATAATATTACAATTTAAAGGAACTTTTTAAAAAGCGACAGTAAAGGAAGTAACGCGGAAGAGCGCTGCGCAGCGCCACGCGTCACACCGGAAGTACTAGTGCGGCGCTTCCGCTCCGGGGCGGCAGACGTGGAGCCCGGACGGAGAGGAGCTGGATGGCAGGGACACGCCGGAGTCCGACCCGCAGGAATCCGCGCCGGGTAACGTGGCCGCGCAGACTCTGTTTAGGTCGCTGATGGTGACAGTTGTGGCGACAGGAATGTCGTGTTGGTACCAGGATCATGAGGAGGAAACTTGAATCTTTCCTCCATCGCACCAAAACTCAACGTCAGTCATGAATTGAACTGCAAGGGATTATTTTATGTTTTATCATGTTGAAATCCATTAATTCCATTGCGAGCTTCTTTTTAACCAGAGTACTGATTTGAATCTCATTTTAACAGGAATATAATGTAAAAATATCCACTCTGTTATCTTATGTAAGATGCTGCAGTAGATGATGTTGGACTGATAGGAAACAAATGTAGAATGTGTGTGATCTGGTTGGTGATCTGGTGATCTGGTTCAGCATCGCCGTGCGTCTCAGCTCAGTTCTTGCTGTGTATTGTGATTGTTGAGTGTATTTTGGTATGTAGTTGTGGGTAAATGTAGAATGTGTGTGATCTGGTGATCTGGTTGGTGATCTGGTTGGTGATCTGGTTCAGCATCGCCGTGCGTCTCAGCTCAGTTCTTGCTGTGTATTGTGAGTGTTGAGTGTATTTCGGTTTGTAGTTGTGGGTAAATGTAGAATGTGTGTGATCTGGTTGGTGATCTGGTGATCTGGTTCAGCATTGCCGTGCGTCTCAGCTCAGTTCTTGCTGTGTATTGTGATTGTTGAGTGTATTTTGGTATGTAGTTGTGGGTAAATGTATTAATGTGTGTGATCTGGTGATCTGGTGATCTGGTTCAGCATCGGCGTGCGTCTCAGCTCAGTTCTTGCTGTGTATTGTGATTGTTGAGTGTATTTTGGTATGTAGTTGTGGGTAAATGTATTAATGTGTGTGATCTGGTGATCTGGTTGGTGATCTGGTGATCTGGTTCAGCATCGCCGTGCGTCTCAGCTCAGTTCTTGCTGTGTATTGTGAGTGTTGAGTGTATTTTGGTATGTAGTTGTGGGTAAATGTAGAATGTGTGTGATCTGGTGATCTGGTTCAGCATCGCGGTTAAATCAGCAGCCCCATAATCAGAAGGTTACCGGTTCGAATCCCGAACTGCCGAGGTACCCACACACTGCTCCTGTCTTGCCCACTTCTCACTAAGGGTGATGGTTAAATGCTGAGGACACGTTTCATTGTGTCACCGTGTGATGTGCTGCAATGTCTCACAATGACCATCACTTCACTTTCACTTTCATAAGCACGCACATGAGAACTGAACATGAAAATCTGCCATGTCTCCCCAGCTCCCTGCTTGCTGCTCCAGACTGCTTTTCAGACCTTGGTACGGATGAGAGCTTCCACCCAGCGGCCCGTTTGGGCTTCGTCCACTCTGGTTGCTGGCGCCGCCCTTCTGGTGGTGGCCTCCGCGGTGTCGTCGGGTGGGAAGAAGATGACGCAGACTGTGGTCGCCCAGGCGACGGCAGCGGCAGCTGGCCCCGGGCCGTGGTGTGTGGAGGAGCTTCTGGGCTTCTGCACGATGACGGAGCTTTTTTCTCGAGGCGACACTGACGTGTGGCTCTGCTCACTGGCCGGCTCCATCGCCGTGGGTCTCAGTGGCATCTTCCCCCTCCTCATCATCCCCATTGAGGCTGGAGCTGCGCTGAAGACTGCGGGTAAGTCTGGTCACAAAAAAGAACCTATACTGAGATTTAGAAAAAAGAAAGAAAGAAAGTGGAGTGATTGTCATTTTGAAACACTGCAGCACAGCACACGGTGACACAGTGAAACGTGTCCTCTGTATTTAACTATCACCCTTGGTGACAGTGGGCACCATGACAGGCGCCCGGGGAGCAGCGTGTGGGGACGGTACCTGAGTGGCACCGAGGCGGATCGGGATTCGAACCTGCAACCTTCTGATTGCGGGTCCAGTTCCTTGCCCGCTGCCCCATGGTGCACCACAGCTGCTCTGTGTGGTTAGACTCGGTTCCTCCATCATCCTCGTCACTCTGTAGCTGCAGTGTGAGGTGGAGGTCTGGAAATTTCCACGTCTGCTGTTGATTCAGGGTTAATTTAGACTCAGTAGCACGTGAAGGACCTGCTCTAAATTCAGTCCAGCCTTCTCCTTTTGGACCTGACTGTGTCTCAGATGCCTCTGCGGATGTTTGGACGTCAGCTCTGTAGCAGGACAGTCTGGGCGGAGCTTGAGGGCAAGTTGTGTGTGAACCTGCCCTGCGGAATTCGTTCATTCTGTAAAATGACGAAGCAGCTGTGGTTTCTTCTGACACCAGGTCAGGCCTGGTCTACCTTCAGGCTCCTTATCATTCTGCAGTTGTTGTTCTATTGCTTCTGAGAACTGGGATCAGGTGTGAAAGCTGATTGGTCAGTTTCTTCAGCTGCCAGCCACACCCACTGCTCTCATTCTTTTGCTGTATGACGGACGTCCTGAGAGGGGCGCAGTTCTCCCATCGCTCATCCACCTCAGCCCCGCCTGCCCCCTGTAATCCTGCGTGAGGGCGGAGTTTGGTCGTCATGGTGAAGGAATGCTATTTAGTCTGGAGGCTGCCGCCGTTATACTTTAGTAAGAAATAGATGTACTTTATTTCACTGGAGCTCGATCGGTGGGTTTGTTTACTTCTTTTTGAATTGTAGTAGCGGTTGGAGCCACCAGGGGCCGCAATAAACTTCACCCGTCAGTTGGGGGTCATCGGTCTGATGAAATATTTCAGGGTTTTGATTCATATTGAAAAATTTTTAATATGAATAATTTGTGTTTGTTTCTCTGTGTCCTCCATGTCCATCAGATGGCTGTCAGAAGCTGAAGAAGCTGCTGAGCTTCGCGATCGGGGGTCTCCTTGGTGACGTTTTCCTGCACCTGCTCCCTGAGGCCTGGTCACACATCTGCAGCCCTGGTCAGTTCGTCACTTCTGGATTTTAATGCTCTGGGAAGGTCAGATGTGTAAAGAACGTCTTGGTTGAACATGTTGCCAGCTGGAGCGCATGAGCAGCACTACAGGAGCCAGGGATTGTGGGTCATTCTGGGTCTGCTGGCCTTCTTGTTGCTGGAGAAGATGTTTCCAGACGAGGCTCCTTGCAGCACCGGTCCTGCTGTGAGTCTTTTCACGTTCTCTGGAGCTTCCTCACGAATAGGACATGAAGTCTGACAAGACAGCAGACATCCAGGGCCCTTGTTTATCACACATTCTTCTCACGTTCTCTTCTTCGCGTGGAAAAATGTTCTTAAATATCTAGTGGCAGAACAGAGGAACTGCAGCATTGCAAGTCATTTCAAAACCATATATCCTCATGCACCTCCAATTAAATACTGTTCTTCTATTTCTTTGAATTATTCCGGCTTCCGGCTTTTTATTATTCTTTTTTTTTCCTGCCTTATTTTCTATATGCAACTCTTCATACAATTTTCAGCGTACATCCATGAAACTTTACACACTTATCCAGCCCATAGCAGTGGAGTGTGCTACTCCTTTTATAAGTATTCTGACATTCCACTTTATTATTATTATTATAATTTTTATAATTATTAAAATTTCCCCTTGGACTTAACATGGGGGCGCTTTTTTTACGGCCATAACAATTACGACGCTACAAACTTGCAACTTCCCGTGCAGAATCCTGGCGAACCTGCAACTTCCCGTACAGAATCGTGGCGAAGTTTCAACTTCCCGTGCAGAATCGCGGCAAAGTTTCAACTTCCCATGCAGAATCGTGGCGAAGTTTCAACTTCCCGTGCAGAATCGTGGCGAAGTTTCAACTTCCCGTACAGAATCGTGGCGAAGTTTCAACTTCCCGTGCAGAATCGCGGCAAAGTTTCAACTTCCCGTGCAGAATCGTGGCGAAGTTTCAACTTCCCGTGCAGAATCATGGCGAACCTGCAACTTCCCGTACAGAATCGTGGCGAAGTTTCAACTTCCCGTACAGAATCCTGGCGAACCTGCAACTTCCCGTACAGAATCCTGGCGAAGTTGCAACTTCCCGTACAAAATCATGCCGAAGTTTCAACTTCCCGTACAGAATCGTGGTGAAGTTTCAACTTCCCGTACAGAATCGTGGCGAAGTTTCAACTTCCCGTGCAGAATCGTGGCGAAGTTTCAACTTCCCGTACAGAATCGTGGCGAAGTTTCAACTTCCCGTACAGAATCGTGGCGAAGTTTCAACTTCCCGTGCAGAATCGCGGCGAAGTTGGAACTTCCCGTGCAGAATCGCGGCGAAGTTGCAACTTCCCCGTGCAGAATTGCGGCGAAGTTGCAACTTCCCGTGCAGAATTGCGGCGAAGTTGCAACTTCCCGTGCAGAATTGCGGCGAAGTTGCAACTTCCCGTGCAGAATCGCGGCGAAGTTGCAACTTCCCGTACAGAATCGTGGCGAACCTGCAACTTCCCGTGCAGAATCGCAGCGAAGTTTCAACTTCCCGTACAGAATCGTGGCGAACCTGCAACTTCCCGTGCAGAATCGTGGCGAACCTGCAACTTCCCGTACAGAATCGTGGCGAACCTGCAACTTCCCGTACAGAATCGTGGCGAACCTGCAACTTCCCGTGCAGAATCGTGGCGAAGTTTCAACTTCCCGTGCAGAATCGTGGCGAAGTTTCAACTTCCCGTGCAGAATCGTGGCGAAGTTTCAACTTCCCGTACAGAATCGTGGCGAACCTGCAACTTCCCGTACAGAATCGTGGCGAACCTGCAACTTCCCGTGCAGAATCGTGGCGAAGTTGCAACTTCCCGTGCAGAATCGTGGCGAAGTTTCAACTTCCCGTGCAGAATCGTGGCGAACCTGCAACTTCCCGTGCAGAATCGCGGCGAAGTTGCAACTTCCCGTGCAGAATCGTGGCGAAGTTTCAACTTCCCGTGCAGAATCGCGGCGAAGTTTCAACTTCCCATGCAGAATCGTGGCGAAGTTTCAACTTCCCATGCAGAATCGTGGCGAAGTTTCAACTTCCCGTGCAGAATCGTGGCGAAGTTTCAACTTCCCGTGCAGAATCGTGGCGAAGTTTCAACTTCCCGTGCAGAATCGTGGCGAACCTGCAACTTCCCGTGCAGAATCGTGGCGAAGTTTCAACTTCCCGTGCAGAATCGTGGTGATCCTGCAACTTCCCGTGCAGAATCGTGGCAAAGTTTCAACTTCCCGTGCAGAATCGTGGCGAAGTTGCAACTTCCCGTACAGAATCGTGGCGAACCTGCAACTTCCCGTGCAGAATCGTGGCGAAGTTTCAACTTCCCATGCAGAATCGTGGCGAAGTTTCAACTTCCCGTGCAGAATCGTGGTGAACCTGCAACTTCCCGTACAGAATCGTGGCGAACCTGCAACTTCCCGTGCAGAATCGTGGCGAAGTTTCAACTTCCCATGCAGAATCGTGGCGAAGTTTCAACTTCCCGTGCAGAATCGTGGCGAAGTTTCAACTTCCCGTGCAGAATCGTGGCGAAGTTTCAACTTCCCGTGCAGAATCGTGGCGAAGTTTCAACTTCCCGTGCAGAATCGTGGCGAAGTTTCAACTTCCCGTGCAGAATCGTGGCGACGTTTCAACTTCCCGTGCAGAATCGTGGCGAAGTTTCAACTTCCCGTGCAGAATCGTGGCGAAGTTTCAACTTCCCGTGCAGAATCGTGGCGAAGTTTCAACTTCCCGTACAGAATCGCGGCGAAGTTTCAACTTCCCGTGCAGAATCGCGGCGAAGTTTCAACTTCCCGTGCAGAATCGCGGCGAACCTACAACTTCCCGTGCAGAATCGCGGCGAAGTTGCAACTTCCCGTACAGAATCGTGGCGAACCTGCAACTTCCCGTGCAGAATCGCGGCGAACCTACAACTTCCCGTGCAGAATCGCGGTGAAGTTGCAACTTCCCGTACAGAATCGTGGCGAAGTTTCAACTTCCCGTACAGAATCGTGGCGAACCTGCAACTTCCCGTGCAGAATCGCGGTGAAGTTGCAACTTCCCGTACAGAATCGCGGCGAAGTTTCAACTTCCCGTACAGAATCGCGGCGAAGTTTCAACTTCCCGTGCAGAATCGTGGCGAACCTGCAACTTCCCGTGCAGAATCGTGGCGAAGTTTCAACTTCCCGTGCAGAATCGTGGCGAAGTTTCAACTTCCCGTGCAGAATCGCGGCGAAGTTTCAACCCTTGTTTATCACACATTCTTCTCACGTTCTCTTCTTCGCGTGGAAAAATGTTCTAGTGGCAGAACAGAGGAACTGCAGCATTGCAAGTCATTTCAAAACCATATATCCTCATGCACCTCCAATTAAATACTGTTCTTCTATTTCTTTGAATTATTCCGGCTTCCGGCTTTTTATTATTCTTTTTTTTCCTGCCTTATTTTCTATATGCAACTCTTCATACAATTTTCAGCGTACATCCATGAAACTTTACACACTTATCCAGCCCATAGCAGTGGAGTGTGCTACTCCTTTTATAAGTATTCTGACATTCCACTTAATTATTATTATTATAATTTTTATAATTATTAAAATTTCCCCTTGGACTTAACATGGGGGCGCTTTTTTTACGGCCATAACAATTACGACGCTACAAACTTGCAACTTCCCGTACAGAATCGTGGCGAAGTTTCAACTTCCCGTACAGAATCGTGGCGAACCTGCAACTTCCCATACAGAATCGTGGCGAAGTTTCAACTTCCCGTGCAGAATCGCGGCAAAGTTTCAACTTCCCGTGCAGAATCGTGGCGAAGTTTCAACTTCCCGTGCAGAATCATGGCGAACCTGCAACTTCCCGTACAGAATCGTGGCGAAGTTTCAACTTCCCGTACAGAATCCTGGCGAACCTGCAACTTCCCGTACAGAATCCTGGCGAAGTTGCAACTTCCCGTACAAAATCATGGCGAACCTGCAACTTCCCGTACAGAATCGTGGCGAAGTTTCAACTTCCCGTGCAGAATCATGGCGAACCTGCAACTTCCCGTACAGAATCGTGGCGAAGTTTCAACTTCCCGTGCAGAATCGTGGCGAACCTGCAACTTCCCGTACAGAATCGTGGCGAAGTTTAAACTTCTTGTGCAGAATCATGGCGAACCTGCAACTTCCCGTACAGAATCGTGGCGAAGTTTCAACTTCCCGTGCAGAATCGTGGCGAACCTGCAACTTCCCGTGCAGAATCGCGGCAAAGTTTCAACTTCCCGTGCAGAATCGTGGCGAAGTTTCAACTTCCCGTGCAGAATCATGGCGAACCTGCAACTTCCCCGTACAGAATCGTGGCGAAGTTTCAACTTCCCGTGCAGAATCGTGGCGAACCTACAACTTCCCGTGCAGAATCGTGGCGAACCTGCAACTTCCCGTGCAGAATCGTGGCGAAGTTTCAACTTCCCATGCAGAATCGTGGCGAAGTTTCAACTTCCCGTGCAGAATCGTGGCGAAGTTTCAACTTCCCGTACAGAATCGTGGCGAACCTGCAACTTCCCGTACAGAATCGTGGCGAACCTGCAACTTCCCGTGCAGAATCGTGGCGAAGTTTCAACTTCCCATGCAGAATCGTGGCGAAGTTTCAACTTCCCGTGCAGAATCGTGGTGAACCTGCAACTTCCCGTACAGAATCGTGGCGAAGTTTCAACTTCCCGTACAGAATCGTGGCGAACCTGCAACTTCCCGTACAGAATCGTGGCGAAGTTTCAACTTCCCGTACAGAATCGTGGCGAACCTGCAACTTCCCGTACAGAATCGTGGCGAAGTTTCAACTTCCCGTACAGAATCGTGGCGAAGTTTCAACTTCCCGTGCAGAATCGTGGCGAAGTTTCAACTTCCCGTGCAGAATCGTGGCGAAGTTTCAACTTCCCGTGCAGAATCGTGGCGAAGTTTCAACTTCCCGTGCAGAATCGTGGCGAAGTTTCAACTTCCCGTGCAGAATCGTGGCGAAGTTTCAACTTCCCGTGCAGAATCGTGGCGAAGTTTCAACTTCCCGTGCAGAATCGTGGCGAAGTTTCAACTTCCCGTGCAGAATCGCGGCGAAGTTTCAACTTCCCGTGCAGAATCGCGGCGAAGTTTCAACTTCCCGTGCAGAATCGCGGCGAAGTTTCAACTTCCCGTGCAGAATCGTGGCGAAGTTTCAACTTCCCGTGCAGAATCGTGGCGAAGTTTCAACTTCCCGTGCAGAATCGTGGCGACGTTTCAACTTCCCGTGCAGAATCGTGGCGAAGTTTCAACTTCCCGTGCAGAATCGTGGCGAAGTTTCAACTTCCCGTGCAGAATCGTGGCGAAGTTTCAACTTCCCGTGCAGAATCGTGGCGAAGTTTCAACTTCCCGTGCAGAATCGTGGCGAAGTTTCAACTTCCCGTGCAGAATCGTGGCGACGTTTCAACTTCCCGTGCAGAATCGTGGCGAAGTTTCAACTTCCCGTGCAGAATCGTGGCGAAGTTTCAACTTCCCGTGCAGAATCGCGGCGAAGTTTCAACTTCCCGTGCAGAATCGCGGCGAACCTACAACTTCCCGTGCAGAATCGCGGCGAAGTTGCAACTTCCCGTGCAGAATCGTGGCGAACCTGCAACTTCCCGTGCAGAATCGCGGCGAACCTACAACTTCCCGTGCAGAATCGCGGTGAAGTTGCAACTTCCCGTACAGAATCGCGGCGAAGTTTCAACTTCCCGTACAGAATCGCGGCGAAGTTTCAACTTCCCGTGCAGAATCGTGGCGAACCTGCAACTTCCCGTGCAGAATCGTGGCGAAGTTTCAACTTCCCGTTCAGAATCGTGGCGAAGTTTCAACTTCCCGTGCAGAATCGCGGCGAAGTTTCAACCCTTGTTTATCACACATTCTTCTCACGTTCTCTTCTTCGCGTGGAAAAATGTTCTAGTGGCAGAACAGAGGAACTGCAGCATTGCAAGTCATTTCAAAACCATATATCCTCATGCACCTCCAATTAAATACTGTTCTTCTATTTCTTTGAATTATTCCGGCTTCCGGCTTTTTATTATTCTTTTTTTTCCTGCCTTATTTTCTATATGCAACTCTTCATACAATTTTCAGCGTACATCCATGAAACTTTACACACTTATCCAGCCCATAGCAGTGGGGTGTGCTACTCCTTTTATAAGTATTCTGACATTCCACTTAATTATTATTATTATAATTTTTATAATTATTAATTATTAAAATTTCCCCTTGGACTTAACATGGGGGCGCTTTTTTTACGGCCATAACAATTACGACGCTACAAACTTGCAACTTCCCGTACAGAATCGTGGCGAAGTTTCAACTTCCCGTACAGAATCGTGGCGAAGTTTCAACTTCCCGTGCAGAATCGCGGCAAAGTTTCAACTTCCCGTGCAGAATCGTGGCGAAGTTTCAACTTCCCGTGCAGATCATGGCGAAGTTTCAACTTCCCGTACAGAATCATGGCGAAGTTTCAACTTCCCGTACAGAATCCTGGCGAACCTGCAACTTCCCGTACAGAATCCTGGCGAAGTTGCAACTTCCCGTACAGAATCGTGGCGAACCTGCAACTTCCCGTGCAGAATCGTGGCGAACCTGCAACTTCCCGTACAGAATCGTGGCGAACCTGCAACTTCCCGTGCAGAATCGTGGCGAAGTTTCAACTTCCCGTGCAGAATCGTGGCGAACCTGCAACTTCCCGTGCAGAATCGTGGCAAAGTTTCAACTTCCCGTGCAGAATCGTGGCAAAGTTTCAACTTCCCGTGCAGAATCGTGGCGAAGTTTCAACTTCCCGTGCAGAATCGTGGCGAAGTTTCAACTTCCCGTGCAGAATCGTGGCGAACCTGCAACTTCCTGTACAGAATCGTGGCGAAGTTTCAACTTCCCGTACAGAATCGCGGCGAAGTTTCAACTTCCCGTGCAGAATCGTGGCAAAGTTTCAACTTCCCGTGCAGAATCGTGGCGAAGTTTCAACTTCCCGTGCAGAATCGTGGCGAAGTTTCAACTTCCCGTGCAGAATCGCGGCGAAGTTTCAACTTCCCGTGCAGAATCGCGGCGAAGTTTCAACTTCCCGTGCAGAATCGTGGCGAAGTTTCAACTTCCCGTGCAGAATCGTGGCGAAGTTTCAACTTCCCGTGCAGAATCGTGGCGAAGTTTCAACTTCCCGTGCAGAATCGTGGCGAAGTTTCAACTTCCCGTGCAGAATCGTGGCGAAGTTTCAACTTCCCGTGCAGAATCGTGGCGAAGTTTCAACTTCCCGTGCAGAATCGTGGCGACGTTTCAACTTCCCGTGCAGAATCGTGGCGAAGTTTCAACTTCCCGTGCAGAATCGTGGCGAAGTTTCAACTTCCCGTACAGAATCGCGGCGAAGTTTCAACTTCCCGTGCAGAATCGCGGCGAACCTACAACTTCCCGTGCAGAATCGCGGCGAAGTTGCAACTTCCCGTGCAGAATCGTGGCGAACCTGCAACTTCCCGTGCAGAATCGCGGCGAACCTACAACTTCCCGTGCAGAATCGCGGTGAAGTTGCAACTTCCCGTACAGAATCGCGGCGAAGTTTCAACTTCCCGTACAGAATCGCGGCGAAGTTTCAACTTCCCGTGCAGAATCGTGGCGAACCTGCAACTTCCCGTGCAGAATCGTGGCGAAGTTTCAACTTCCCGTTCAGAATCGTGGCGAAGTTTCAACTTCCCGTGCAGAATCGCGGCGAAGTTTCAACCCTTGTTTATCACACATTCTTCTCACGTTCTCTTCTTCGCGTGGAAAAATGTTCTAGTGGCAGAACAGAGGAACTGCAGCATTGCAAGTCATTTCAAAACCATATATCCTCATGCACCTCCAATTAAATACTGTTCTTCTATTTCTTTGAATTATTCCGGCTTCCGGCTTTTTATTATTCTTTTTTTTCCTGCCTTATTTTCTATATGCAACTCTTCATACAATTTTCAGCGTACATCCATGAAACTTTACACACTTATCCAGCCCATAGCAGTGGGGTGTGCTACTCCTTTTATAAGTATTCTGACATTCCACTTAATTATTATTATTATAATTTTTATAATTATTAATTATTAAAATTTCCCCTTGGACTTAACATGGGGGCGCTTTTTTTACGGCCATAACAATTACGACGCTACAAACTTGCAACTTCCCGTACAGAATCGTGGCGAAGTTTCAACTTCCCGTACAGAATCGTGGCGAAGTTTCAACTTCCCGTGCAGAATCGCGGCAAAGTTTCAACTTCCCGTGCAGAATCGTGGCGAAGTTTCAACTTCCCGTGCAGAATCATGGCGAAGTTTCAACTTCCCGTACAGAATCATGGCGAAGTTTCAACTTCCCGTACAGAATCCTGGCGAACCTGCAACTTCCCGTACAGAATCCTGGCGAAGTTGCAACTTCCCGTACAGAATCGTGGCGAACCTGCAACTTCCCGTGCAGAATCGTGGCGAACCTGCAACTTCCCGTACAGAATCGTGGCGAACCTGCAACTTCCCATGCAGAATCGTGGCGAAGTTTCAACTTCCCGTGCAGAATCGTGGCGAACCTGCAACTTCCCGTGCAGAATCGTGGCAAAGTTTCAACTTCCCGTGCAGAATCGTGGCAAAGTTTCAACTTCCCGTGCAGAATCGTGGCGAAGTTTCAACTTCCCGTGCAGAATCGTGGCGAACCTGCAACTTCCCGTGCAGAATCGTGGCGAAGTTTCAACTTCCCGTGCAGAATCGTGGCGAAGTTTCAACTTCCCGTGCAGAATCGTGGCGAACCTGCAACTTCCTGTACAGAATCGTGGCGAAGTTTCAACTTCCCGTACAGAATCGCGGCGAAGTTTCAACTTCCCGTGCAGAATCGTGGCAAAGTTTCAACTTCCCGTGCAGAATCGTGGCGAAGTTTCAACTTCCCGTGCAGAATCGTGGCGAAGTTTCAACTTCCCGTGCAGAATCGCGGCGAAGTTTCAACTTCCCGTGCAGAATCGCGGCGAAGTTTCAACTTCCCGTGCAGAATCGCGGCGAAGTTTCAACTTCCCGTGCAGAATCGCGGCGAAGTTGCAACTTCCCGTGCAGAATCGCGGCGAAGTTGCAACTTCCCGTGCAGAATCGCGGCGAAGTTGCAACTTCCCGTGCAGAATCGTGGCGAAGTTTCAACTTCCCGTGCAGAATCGTGGCGAACCTGCAACTTCCCGTGCAGAATCGTGGCGAAGTTTCAACTTCCCGTGCAGAATCGTGGCGAAGTTTCAACTTCCCGTGCAGAATCGTGGCGAAGTTTCAACTTCCCGTGCAGAATCGTGGCGAAGTTTCAACTTCCCGTGCAGAATCGTGGCGAAGTTTCAACTTCCCGTGCAGAATCGCGGCGAACCTGCAACTTCCTGTACAGAATCGTGGCGAAGTTTCAACTTCCCGTACAGAATCGCGGCGAAGTTTCAACTTCCCGTGCAGAATCGCGGCGAAGTTTCAACTTCCCGTACAGAATCCTGGCGAAGTTTCAACTTCCCGTGCAGAATCGCGGCGAAGTTTCAACTTCCCGTGCAGAATCGTGGCGAAGTTTCAACTTCCCGTGCAGAATCGCGGCGAAGTTGCAACTTCCCGTGCAGAATCGCGGCGAAGTTGCAACTTCCCGTGCAGAATCGTGGCGAAGTTGCAACTTCCCGTGCAGAATCGTGGCGAAGTTGCAACTTCCCGTGCAGAATCGTGGCGAAGTTTCAACTTCCCGTGCAGAATCGTGGCGAAGTTTCAACTTCCCGTGCAGAATCGTGGCGAACCTGCAACTTCCCGTACAGAATCGTGGCGAAGTTTCAACTTCCCGTGCAGAATCGTGGCGAAGTTTAAACTTCCCGTGCAGAATCGTGGCGAAGTTTCAACTTCCCGTGCAGAATCGTGGCGAAGTTTCAACTTCCCGTGCAGAATCGCGGCGAAGTTTCAACTTCCCGTGCAGAATCGCGGCGAAGTTGCAACTTCCCGTGCAGAATCGCGGCGAAGTTGCAACTTCCCGTGCAGAATCGCGGCGAAGTTGCAACTTCCCGTGCAGAATCGCGGCGAAGTTGCAACTTCCCGTGCAGAATCGCGGCGAAGTTGCAACTTCCCGTGCAGAATCGCGGCGAAGTTGCAACTTCCCGTGCAGAATCGCGCCGATTCTGGTACTGACACTGGTACTGGCAGTGTTAACATTTCACCTGTGGGGGGAGTAGCGAGCAGTCTACCGATTCATAGATTAGTTCCCACAGCCAGTTTTGGGGACGGGGACCGACGGAGCGTCGTTTCCATGTCGGAAGATGCGGCCGATTTAAGCACGAATGCACAAATTCTAAGACCAAGTTTAATGGGACATGCTGGTGAAACCCGACGCTTATATAACTTTTTATCATTTTTGTGGACATCCACAGCTTTACTCAGTTTGCTATTTTACTGTTTTCAGAGAGTAAATTTAATCGGTTTTGGTTCATGTTTCCGGGTTTTCTGCCTCTGCCGATATCCAGAAACCACCACAGCCGAGTGGTTATGTTGCGACTCTTTGACTGGACTCGGCGGTTCTCAAAATCTTTTTCAGTACCTCCTCAGCCAAGAACCCTAACCAGCGTAAAGCAAAAAGGCTTAAAACACATTCATTTTGTGTCTGATTTATTAAACATTTAAAACTATCAATGTGCAGAACGGTGCTCATTTGTCGTTGTCTCTTTAACAATTTGGAAATACAAACATATTAATAAATTAGTAAAGAAAGAAATTATGATTTTTTAGGATGATAATAAAGAGCTGTTCTCAAACTCGTCATTCTTTTACTGTTAATTATGAATTAACATTTCTTCACAAAAATTAAATCAACTTCATATTTAATAAAAAAAAAAAACAATATTAAAACATCTTCTTTAAGGATAAAAATGTACATCTTTGACAGATTTTCATAGTAAATTGAATTTGTAGGTTTGATAAACGAGGGCCCAGGTCTGTTGGTCCGAGTGCTGCTCGTGTAACAGGATCTCTGTCTTTTCCACCCAGTCCAATGGGATCTGCCGTGAAGCGAAATCTGCACTGAGCTCCCGTCTCCCGGCCCCGCCCAAGATCAAGGTGAGGCATGTTGTGTGTGTGTGTGTGTGTGTGTGTGAGTGTGTGTTTGTTACATAGTTATAACAGTACAACATGCAGTGAAAGGCGTCCTGAACCACCATGTTTATGCTGTACGTAGTTATAGAATGAGGAGGGAACAAGACACAGACATGGACGTGTCTGTGGACGCTGCACTGACACCATATGTAGAAGGATGGGAATGTTCAGTAGAAATGGACTGAAATCGCAGGGTAGTGATGAGATGGTCAGGTGTGGACCTGTCCTGGTCCTGAGGACATGATGCCTCCTGCCTGATCTCAGGTGTTGTTTGAATGATAAAGATCTTGTCTCCCTCGCAGACCAGTGGCTACCTGAACCTGCTGGCGAACTGCATCGACAACTTCACCCACGGCCTGGCGGTGGCCGGTAGTTTCCTGGTGAGCAGGAAGGTGAGTGAAGCCGGGCGTGGTCTGGACATGGCGTCGGTCCCGCCTGGGCGTCCTGCCCGCTCCTGCGGCCTGGAGACAGACCCAGGACTGATGTAAGCCGGGATCAGGCGGTCGCCATGTCCGATTATCTAAAAGGGACAGAACGGGCGCTGGCACCGGTGCGGCGTCCTGACCGAGCGCTGAAGGTCGTTTACGGTCCACAACATGTAGAAATATGTCTTCAGTAACGTCGAAGCACCGTCCCCACACGCTGCTCCCCGGGCGCCTGTCATGGTGCCCACTGTCACCAAGGGTGACGGTTAAATACAGAGGACACGTTTCACCGAGTCACCGTGTGCTGCGCTGCAGCGTCTCACAATGACAATCACGTCACTTTCAAGATCTGGAGAAAAACCTCCATAAAAGAATCATAGAATTCATCATAAAGCAACTAATACTTCACTTTACTGTGAGGAAATGAAGATTTACTTTTTAAAATAGTTTTTATTTAGCATGAATAGTTTTGATTGTTGCTACGATGCTTATATATATATATATATATATATATATATATATATATATATATATATATAGAGAGAGAGAGAGAGAGAGAGATGTGGGTGTGTGTGTGTGTGTTTGGGTCCAGTTGGAGGAGCATAAGGATAACAGCATGAGTTGAGTGGGAGCTTCAGAGGAAGTGAACTGGGTTTATTATGTACACATGCCTGCACACACACACACACACACACACACACACAGTCTGATATGTTAAGGCACACACATGCACACACTCACCTCTTGGTTCCTCGTTAGGCCACATTTCCACGGTCACCCGTGTGTGGATGGTGATCTGTGTTCTGTTCTCAGGTCGGGTTCCTCACCACCCTCGCCATCTTGCTGCATGAGATCCCGCACGAGGTGAGTCCGCCCCTCACGTCCGTCAGGCTGGGGATTGGCAGCTTTATATCTTCCCCACGTCTCACTGACACACACACACACACACACACACACACACACACACACACACACCCTCACACCTAATACAGATGCTTCCACGTTTTCTAGCATAACAGCGCTGACCCACTGAGGCCTGGACTCACCAGACCTCTGGTGGTATCAGCTATGGGTTCTGGTACCAAGCTGCTTTTTGGAGGCCAGATTAAGGACTATAATCCGCGTGGACCAGGGATCTCTGTGGTTCATGTCGACGCCTCCTCTTCCTTCTCCTGTAGGTGGGGGACTTTGCCATCCTGTTGAGGGCGGGGTTTGACCGGTGGAGCGCTGCCCGGATGCAGTTCTGCACGGCGCTGGGCGGAGTCCTGGGGCCTGCTTCGCCCTGTCTGCCCAGTCTCATCATGGTGCAGGTGAGCGGCTCCACACAGCAGAGCTTCTTCATCCTGCTGCCTTCATGTAACGTGAACGTCTGGTGCTCAACAGAAAACGCCACAGCCTGGATCCTGCCCTTCACCTCGGGGGGGTTCCTCTACATCGCCCTGGTCAACGTCGTCCCTGATCTGCTAGAGGAGACCAACCCCAGGTGATGGCTCCTCACCGTGGACCTCTGGTGTCCTGTCACTGAACAACGAGTCTTCATAAATCCTCTGTGTTTTGCAGACACTCCCTGCTCCAGGTTCTGCTCCTGTGCTGTGGAGTCGCTGTCATGGCTCTGCTCTCTGTCATCATGGACTGAAGCTGAAGCTCCTTCTTACCTTCTTACACTAAAAAGTGCTCCTTCCTGAAACCACGGACCTGAAACGATGGTTTCTGTTACATATGTTTTATTATTTATTCAGCGCTTCCTCCAGCCCCACAGCAGAACAAGCAGAAGGTTGTGACAATCATGCAGGTCAAGCTGGACACTCGTCTTCTGACCAGTGCTGAGCTTCAGTTGATGACCAGGATTTCTGGAACCTTCTAGATGGAGCTACACCCACAAACACATACCCCACAGTGCCTGTTACGTTCCACCGTTACTGATGGAGACAATCACGAAGTTAATACCTCCACACCTTCACCCAGGGTTCACCTGCCTGTTCCCTCCACCAAACCTGCATGAACTGGTTTTCACAAGTGCTCTTCATTTTCTACATTTTAGCCCTTGTGTGCATATAACAAACCAAAAATGATATTGCTAGATGATTTAGCTCCACTTTGTGTAAGAAACTAGTGGAGGACGGTCACTCGCCATCGCACATCTGTCCGAGCTTCTCGCCAGATATAAAAAAACGTCTGATATTCTCTCAGGAAGCAAGAAGGACAGGACGGACCGGACATTTCATGATCTATACGTTAACAGTAACATCACGTAACGTTGTTTTGTAGAAGCTTCAACGTGGATGTATAGCAAATTGTTCTGAAATAAAACGTATTGTTGCAGCGGCTACTTATCAATTCCTGATCAATTCTGGTGGGTCCGCTTTAGTACTCGGTTATTTAGTCATTATATTGAGCTGTAAATGTATTTATTATTAATCGCTGGTATAATATTCAGTTCATTTAAGATCAATATTGAGTCACAACACTTTATTTTTACAAGATCCATTTTTTTGAGTGTTGCTACAGACCAAAATACGTTGTTGATGTTCGTTTTTTTTTTTTGGTGGATCTCTTGTGTTACTCTGTTCTCAAGGTACGTTATGTGAGATTCAACCAGAACACCAACAGCAAGCATGTACACAGTCCATCGGTCCCTGGTCCCTGGTCCCTGTCTTCACTCCGTTGTGCCTTCTTGTTAAACGGTGACAGATTGCTGGTATTTGTCATTAAAACTTGTCTCTCGTTCACAACTTCTTCCCTTTGGCCCTTTTTGCCCTTGTTGGGTTGCTCTGTTGAAAGAGGGACTAACATTTACACCATGTACCAGAGCGTCTTACCGACGGTAGTGGACCTGGGACTTCCGGTGTTCTTTCCACCGTACCGACCCCTTTCAATATCGCCTGTTACTGAACTGATCCATAGATCTTTTTATACCGTAGTTGGCTAATATACCGCATGGTGCGGTCGGTGCATGGCGTATTACACCATGCGGGTACCGGTACGGCGGAAACCGTCTCTAGACATGAACATCATGTAAAATCTTTTTTTTTGTTCAAAATGCCCTGAAAAATATTCTGGTTCATGATGACTCGTCTGTACCTTTAAATTACAGACAAACGTCCCAAAAAGGACCATGCGATCACGCTCAGGTCACCAGAACGTCGCATGGTGTGTTGAAAATATGAATGAATGAGTGAAGACTGAAGTGGAAATGCAGCGTTGGGACTTGATCAGATTTCTTTCTGTCTTGTTCATGCAGCTTTCACTTATGTCTACATAAACCCGAATCCACGCCAAACACGGTACATTGACCAGCAGACTGTAGGTGGCGGTGAAGACGGTTCTGACGTACTTGGTCATTTGCAGGGCAGCTCTTTAACAATCATATTCAGACAGTCAGATGATCCTCAAAATGTAAAGAAGTAGCTGCTGCTGATCTGCAGGAGCTGGACCGGTTCCTTCCTCTCGTGTAACGCTGATATGCAACTGGAACCTCACCTCACCGCACCCAGACCTACTCTGTTATGGAGAGATATTTATCATCTGCTCCACTACGTCTTTTAAATTGGCCCTCGGGGACAAATGACGTTCTTTCAATTTAATTTAATTGAAAAAACATGACTGATATGATAATGAAATAGTGCAAGTAACGTGACTGTGAGGACACAGCAGCACAGCACACGGGATGAAATGTGTCCTCTGTATTTAACTAGCACCCTTGGTGAGCAGTGGGCACCATGACAGGCGCCCGGGGAGCAGCGTGTGGGGACGGGTCCTTCATCAAGGGGACCTCAGTGGCACCTCGGCGGACGGGGATTCGAACCCGCAACCTTCTGATTACGAGTCCGCTTCCTTAACCCCCACTGGCCCATCACTCTGATCTAATGATGAAATACTCCATCTACATCAATTTTAGAGAAAATAACTATATTTATTAATAATTGTCCATAAACATATGTTTTTTTTAAACATGTATCTTACATCATAACTATAATAATGAATCATTTTTTCATGTGAGCAGCGTCTGGCTCAGCCTCCTCTCTCACTTCTCCTTTCTTCTCCAGCGTTTCCTGTTTCTCAGGTTTAGTGGCCCCGATACAGCAGGACGGCGACCCCGGCCGACCCCGCCGCCCCGACCGCGGTCCAGAACAGAGACCGGACCTGTCGGGGTGGAGAACACACGTCAGAACGTCGTGAACAGGAGGGGGCGGAGCTCTCTGCTCAGAGCTCAACGTCACTGTGACTAAAGTGAAATATGAGGACCTCCTTCAAAGCTGAGCTGACGAGGTCAGAGGTCACTTTAATGATTGATTGGGGAAGCCCTGGTCTACCTGGCGGGACTCCTCCTTCCCGTAGCGGAGGAGGGTGACGAAGTGCTCGCAGTTCTCCAGCAGCAGGTGGTAGTCGTAGTCCCTGCCGACCAGTCTGCAGCGTCCTTCAGGATGTCCTGCGTTCCTCGTGGCTGGTACTTCCTGTCCAGCGCGTTGTTCACCTCGCACCGGTCGCTGCTCACGACCATCTCCAGCTTCTCCCGCTTCACCACGACCTTGCCTCCAGGTGAGAAGGTGCCGTCCAGCTTCCCTGCTGGAAACGGGCCGAGAGAGATTATTAATATTACCTAAATAAAAGTGAACAAATTCATGGATTCTCTTGACAGACCTGATGACGTGACATGAACAACGTCCCCGTCCCCGACATAAAGGGCCCAGTGACAGTAGAGGCCGCGGTGAATCTCCATCATGTCACCAGGAACCAGCTCCTGGACAGAAGGACCAGAGAAATTACCTTCAGAAGACCTCATCCTCCAGCAGTCCTTCATCTCCAACGCTGAAAGGAGGTTTGATGGAACAGACCTGAAGGTCTTTGCTGGTTTGGCTCCCCATCGTCCAGAGTGTCAGCGAGGTCACCAGCAGGCAGCAGAGTGAACTTCAGACGTTCCTTCAAGACTCGTACAATAATGAAGGAACACGAGTGACGAACAGAAAGTAAAACAGATAGTAAAACAGGCAAATCAGCGGAATTCCGGATCGTACCGCCGCTGGTGGGAAACAGGAACTGGTGGACCATCATGTGTCAGGAGTCCAGCTGGTTACGGCCAACTTCACCGCAGTATTTCATCACGAGGTGCCGTGTTGCTTCATACAGGAGACCTGGTTCAGATTCAGAAAATTCTCCAGGGGGGGACTGTCCCTGTAACTACTGACTGTAACCCTGAGTGTTCCCAGGGGGGACTGTATCTGTAACTACTGACTGTAACCCTGAGTGTCTCCAGGGGGGGACTGTCCCTGTAACTACTGACTGTAACCCTGAGTGTTCCCAGGGGGGGACTGTCCCTGTAACTACTGACTGTAACCCTGAGTGTTCCAGGGGGGACTGTCCCTGTAACTACTGATTGTAACCCTGAGTGTCACCAGTGGGGGACTGTCCCTGTAAATACTGATTGTAACCCTGAGTGTCTCCAGGGGGGGACTGTCCCTGTAACTACTGACTGTAACCCTGAGTGTCCCCAGGGGGGACTGTATCTGTAACTACTGACTGTAACCCTGAGTGTCTCCAGGGGGGACTGTCCCTGTAACTACTGACTGTAACCCTGAGTGTCCCCAGGGGGGACTGTATCTGTAACTACTGACTGTAACCCTGAGTGTCTCCAGGGGGGGACTGTCCCTGTAACTACTGACTGTAACCCTGAGTGTCTCCAGGGGGGTCTGTCCCAGTAACTACTGACTGTAACCCTGAGTGTCTCCAGGGGGGGACTGTCCCTGTAACTACTGACTGTAACCCTGAGTGTCTCCAGGGGGGTCTGTCCCAGTAACTACTGACTGTAACCCTGAGTGTCTCCAGGGGGGGACTGTCCCTGTAAATACTGATTGTAACCCTGAGTGTCACCAGGGGGGGACTGTCCCTGTAAATACTGATTGTAACCCTGAGTGTCTTCATGGGGGGACTGTCCCTGTAACTACTGGATAAGGGTGTCTGGTAAATACTGTAAATGTAAATGTATTTGTTATTATATTGTGAAATCTTATGTGAAAAATACAATATTGCGTAACTGAGCGTTTATGAATTTATTTTCTGCTGAATTATAATATAATGTGTATATAAAAATGAAACATCAGTCACAGCTTTGATTTTTATCAGATGAGACCAGATTGGGTTCCCGCTGTTGACCTTTGCTGACCTTGAGTTATTTATAATCTTCCTTATTAGTTACTGAAGAATTATAACGATCACTATAATTATTACTAAATAATTAGGTGTAATTGAATGTTGATGGCAAGTCTAAAGACTAGAAAGTTCTTTATTTCAACGCCGGTGGTTTGCTGTAGATACAGGGGGAAGATGAAGTGTGTCCTTCTGTTCAGATGCTGCTGTCCCGTCGCGTTTCATTGGTGTCCCTCATAAACCAGGACGTCGCCAAGCAGGGAACCAATCAGCGCGCAGGACTGGTGATGAACGGACCGCTCCTCGGATGCTCCTCCGGTTCTACAGACGCGACGCTGGAGATGTCGGGATGCTGACGCGGGGGTTCTGAGAAGATCTCGGGATGCTGACGCGGGGGTTCTGAGAAGATCTCGGGATGCTGACGCGGGGGTTCTGAGAAGATCTCGGGATGCTGACGCGGGGGTTCTGAGAAGATCTCGGGATGCTGACGCGGGGGTTCTGAGAAGATCTCGGGATGCTGATGCTGGGCTTGTGAGAAGATGGCCGCCATGCGGTTGCTGACCGGCGGCGGGCTTCTTCTGGCCCTGTGCGCCCTGGCGCTCCTCATCATGGCGATCAGCACCGACTCCTGGTACGAGACGGACGCGCGGCGCCAACCGTGAGCGCTGCAAGAACTACGCCAACAAGCGCAGCGACCCGGGATTCATCTACATCTCCAACCACAACCTGCCGCTGCGACAGAAGCGACACTTGGTGGCCGCCGCCACGGCCATGGAGTCGCACTGCAAGCCGCCAGTTCAACTCCACCATGTCCGGGCTGTGGAGGAGATGCCTGAGGACAGGCTTCGACCTGGACACCGAGGAGCTGGTTTCTAAAGGTGAGGATGTGTGTGGGACCTCCAGGAACGTGCGAGGTGAAGACCTGACAAGTGGTGCTGAGGTCCTGCTGCTCTTCTGCTGACCAACTGTGGTGATAGTAGTGACAGGGACAGTCCTGCTGGAGACATTCTGTCTTAACTGTCCTGCTCAGGTCCTGCTGCTCTTCCAGGTAGCCTAGTGGGTAAGACACTCGCCTATGAACCAGAAGACCAGGTTCAAACCCCACTTACTACTAGAGTGTTCCTGAGCAGGACACTTAACCCTGAGGGGGACTGTCCCTGTAACCACTGACTGTAAGACGCTCTGGATAAGGACGTCTGATAATGCAGTAAATGTAAATGTACCAACTCTGCGTCACATTTACACCCTTACAGCCAGTAGTGACAGGGACAGTCCTCCTATGTCTTAACTGTCCTGGCTCAGGTCCTGCTGCTCTTCTGCTGACCAACTCTGCGTCAGTTGGACAGGGACAGTCCCCCTGGAGACACTCAGGGTTAAAAGGACTGAGTGTGAGTTACCGAGCGCTGGTCGATATCCAGTCTTTAAGGGACTAATGGACATTTTGTTTTTCATCTGCTAATATATCAGCTTGGTGATCAGTATGTCATGCGATGGCTTGATCTTTCCCCGCTGTATGATCAATAATTCGAAATCGAATTATTGTAATCTACAATAATTTTACCACTTCCTTTTTTTGAAGTTATTGCATTATAGTACAACAGGGTGCAGGTCTCTGTTTACATCTGGCTGTGAGGACATTGTCTGTCATGCCTTCATGGCCAATTAATGTACGAGGACCCAGGCACACACACACACACCACACACACACACTCCACCAACACATACCTGTGGGCCTCGTGAACCGATGCACACACAACACTCTCACGCACTAATAATACCGGATCTATTATTGGCCCACAAACTACACATCCCATCATGCAGTGCGACTGTTCATTACATTCGCTGGAAATGAGTTTCTATCATTTCAGTCGTGTTGAGCTCCATCAGCAAACACAACTTCTGGTCTATAGTACCTATCTTTCCGTACGATTCGCTGCTGGTAAATTGGTTAAGGTTTTCACATGTTGTAAATAATAAGTGAAGTGAAAGTGATGTGATTGTCATTGTGAGACACAGCAGCACAGCGCACGGAAGACACGGTGTGATGTGTCCTCTGTATTTTAACCATCACCTGAGTGACAGTGAGCACCATGACAGGCGCCCGGGAGCAGTTGTGTGGGGACGGGACCTTCATCAAGGGGACCTCAGTGGCACCTTGGGGAGTCGGGACATGAACCGGCAACCTTCTGATTACTAGTTTCTCCTGGTTTACTGGCGGTCACTAGTTCTCCTCCCGGACAGCAACTGGTTCTCCAGGTTCCTGGCCAGTCACTAGTTCTCCTGGTTTACTGGTTGATCACTAGTTCTCTCCCGGCTGGTAACTAGATCTCCAGGTTCCTGCTAGTCACTAGTTCTCCTGGTTTACAGGCTGGTCACTAGTTCTTTCCCGGCTGGTAACTAGATCTCCAGGTTCCCAGCCGGTCACTAGTTCTCCAGGTTCCTGACCTGACTCTAGTTCTCCTGCTTTACTGGCTGGTCGCTAGTTTTCCAGGTTCCTGACCTGACTCTAGTTCTCCTGGTTTACTGGCTGGTCGCTAGTTTTCCAGGTCCCTGACCTGACTCTAGTTCTCCAGGGTTCCTGGCCAGTCCACTAGTTCTCCCTGGTTTACAGGCTGGTCACTAGTTCTTTCCAGGCTGGGTAACTAGATCTCCAGGTCCCAGCCGGTTCACTAGTTCTCCAGGTCCTGACCTGACTCTAGTTCTCCTGGTTTACTGGCCAGTCACTAGTTCTCCTGGTTTACTGGCTGGTCACTAGTTTCTCCAGGTTTCTGGCCAGTCACTAGTTCTCCTGGTTTACTGGCTGGCACTAGTTCTCTCCCGGCTGGTAACTAGATCTCCGGTTCCCAGGCTGGTCACTAGTTTTCCAGGTTCCTGACCTGACTCTAGTTCTCCTGGTGTACTGGCTGGTCGCTAGTTTTCCAGGTCCCTGACCTGACTCTAGTTCTCCAGGTTCCTGGCCAGTCACTGGTCTCCTGGTTTACTGGCTGGTCACTAGTTCTCTCCCCTGCTGGGTAACTAGATCTCCAGGTTCCCGGCTGGTCACTATGTTTCCAGGTTCCTGACCTGACTTAGTTCTCCTGGTAACTGGCTGGTCGCTAGTTTTCCAGATTCCCAACAGGTAACCAGAGAATAGTGACAGGCCGGGAATTCCTGAGGAAGATCAGGAAGATTCTTCCATGAGACCAAGATGAAGGTGCGAATGTTCCGGCCTCTCCTGGTTCAGAGCTACCTTTCCACGACATGAAACACACACCAACACACAACACACTCCTATGGTGTAAGTGTGTGTGCAGGAACACTCTGTTCTGATTCTTAATGGAACAGTTTACCATGTAAATTTCCCATTTGTAGGACTAATAAAGGATCATCTTATCTCATCTTTATCTCTGAATGATTCGTTTTTTTTAGCATGTTGAGTTTATAACAGCAGCTTCAGGTCACTTATTAGCTCTAAATAATCATGGAACACGCCTGTAATGAGCATGGGAGACGCGGTTCTCTTCTCTGCAGGGTTGGTCCCAGCGCTGTACTCCAGTAAAATATCACTACACCCTCGTCCAGCCTCCCCCGGAACCTGCCCATCAACATCACCAAGACCATCCGTCAGACGAGTGGCACGCGCTGCGTAAGTCCCGTCTTCCTCTTCTGGACCATCAGCACATGCTGATGTCGCCATCTGCTGGTCAGAGGCAGTGAGAAACATCCATCCTCCACATGTAGAAGAGAAGAATAATCACAGGCATGATGCAGCTGCCACATGTTGACCGTACGATGGATCTTCTGTCTCCACAGACCTGCGCAGGATGACCGCTGGGTTCGTGGAATGGCCGTGTCCATCATCCGTTCGGGTGGCTTGTGGGGGTCCTGGGGTGCTGCAGACAGCACGACCTCATGCAGTACGTCGCTGGACTCCTCTTCCTCATGGGAGGTGTGTGTGTGTGTGTGTGTGTGTTTTGTATTGTTGTGGTAGTCCCAGTTAGATCCTGAGATCTGCTTCCAGGCACCTGCTGCATCATCTCGCTGTGTACGTGTGTGGCGGGGATCAACTTCGAGTTGTCCCGGTACCCGCGCTACCTGTACGGTCTCCCTGAGGACATCAGGCCACGGCTAGGATGGTCCATGTTCTGCGCGTGGGGCGGCCTGGGCCTGACGCTGCTGGCCGGTTTTCCTCTGTACGCTCGCCCCGTCCCTCAGCGCCCCGTCCAGCTCCTCGCCGTCCACCACAGTCCACAAGGCCGACAAGAGAACGGGACCGTCTGACCCCGCCCCGGACGCCCAGCACCTCGCCGTCCACCTACTGTCCACAAGGTCCAGCAGGAGAACGGGACGTCTGACCCCGCCCGGACACCCAGCAACCTCGCCGTCCACCACAGCCACAAGGTTCCAGCAGGAGAAACGGGACATCTGACCCCCGCCCTGATACCCAGCATCTCACACTCCACCTACTGTCCACAAGGTCCAGAAGGAGAACGGACGTCTGACCCGCCCTGATACCCAGCACTCTCAGCACGTCCACCTACTGTCCACAAGGTCCAGCAGGAGAACGGGACGTCTGACCCCAGCCCTGATCACAACCAAACAAAAAAAACTACTGACTTCATTGCACAATGTAAAGGTCGGACCTTCTGGTTCGGCTACAGACCCCTGACTGTCTCACTGTCTCCGACAGGATTCATCCAACATGTGGTGCTCCCTTTTAAACTGTCTCTCACCTGCAGAGCGTCCAGCTTTGAGTTTTGGACGTATCGATTATTGTCTTTTGGTGGAGAGAAAAGCACAAAACGACGAGAAGATTTTAACACTGCAGATGTTCTTCTGTCTTCCGGCAGCGGAATTCGCTCACTGTTAAAGCCACGCCCCTTCCAACGTTCAACACTTGTTGAACAATGACGTCATGTGACCAAACCAAAATAATAAATGTGCTGCCATTTCACTTTGATGATTTACTGCATCTTCACTTCTCTGCATGGTTCAGTTACAGCAGGGTGATGTGGTGGTCCAAGTGTGGAAGGAATGTAGATCTTATGGAAGAATGGAGCCTGTCTCTTCATAATAGAAGACCAGAGACTGGAGAACGTGTGTTGAGGAGCTCTGAAGCTGTTCGTTATGATGGTTTTAGCCCTCTGTGGTCGAGAATCTGCAACCTTTTTCATGACATTGATATTACTTTAGATGATGGAATTGTATTTACTGAAGGCCCAGAAGCCCAGGATGGAGGAGGACCATCTCTAGATGATCCTGAAAGGACCACAGTTTCCAGAGACAGGAAATGAAGGAGTACTGCATGCGTCCAGCAGAAGCTGGTTGTGTTGTGCTGAAGTTTCTTCTCAAGCATCTGACTTTTTTTTTATAATCCGCCGGGGGGTTTGGAAATCTTTATATATCTTTTCTTGCATGACTTCATAACTTTGAACTGTTGTTGTACTACTGTGTTGAAAGACATTTTTTTATCTAATTTATTTTGCTGGAATAAAATGTAATTAATCTGATTAAGAACTGAACTCCTGTCTTGGGTAAATCTTGAATATTAAAATCTACTCCAACACCTTCTGACACCTTCCAGCAACTTGTACGCAGAAGATTTTTTCATGGTGCTTGTGAAAAGTGAGAACCTCATATTGTTCTTTTTATGAATAAAGCCCAGCGCCATTTCAGAAAATAGTGACTTTTATTGGAATTCAGTTTCTGTCAAAATCTCATTAAGCCAAACGTTGATGTTCAAACATCGAAGATCAATATTCAGCTGGAACCGTGTGTCTGTTACATCAAGGCGATTTGTCCTGATATTGAAGATGGGGACTCAGATCATGTGGAACGTCGTTTAATTTCAGTGTATTTAATACTCTGAAGGTTTGTACAGAGATTTGAAACACGGGTTTATTATCATAACCCCAGACATTCAAAGTTCGGTTATATATGTTATATCGAACAGTCCATCAGGCTTAATTTAAATATTCATACAATGCACCACATTTTAATTACGGGACCTCATATTTTAAACGTAACAGCAGGCAGTTCTTGTCGGGGGAGGATGGCCACTGTCTTCCTGGCAGAGACATCAGAGGACCAATTCTGATTGGTCTGTTGCAACTTTTGGGAGAGAAATGCCGAGTATAGAAGAGTTTTCTATTGTGGGCTGCGGTCTCTTCTCTTCCTCCTCCATCGGGGCTCTGGGGTCCCCCCCCCCAGGTTCTGGGCCTTTTCTCGCCCCCCCTGTCTCCTCAGGGCCAAGCTGGTTTCCTGCTTTTCTCTCTCTTCAACAACAACATTTATTTCTTATAATCACATACAGCACAGACCGTACAGTCGACCCTTCTGTCCACAAGGAGGAAAATTCACTAATAAATGCAACACCGTTCACAGATTCATCTCTCCACTCCAAATAAACCTGATTCACAAATGTCAGTGCGGCTACAGTTATTCTCAGTGTTTAAATCTAAACTGAAAACCCGTCTGTTTCCTCTGGTCTTCTGTTCCCAGACACAGCGTCAATTATAAAGTCCACTTTATCACACAGTCCCCCTGTTAGACACAGACAGTGTTAAATTCACTCTAGTTAGGCTGTCCTAGTTAGGGTACCGGGCCACTGTAGCACCAATATACCACTATAACCACATATTTCAGTATCGGTCGTACGATGCCACCGCCTGCCGCGGCACTGAATCAGGCACCCAGACCACCTCCAGACCCCAGTAAAGAGTCCAGCAGATAAGTCCTGCTTCCTGACAACTGCATAACAAGGACATACCATGAAACAAACCAGAGGGTCACCACAGCCACAGCCACCGTTACAACTACAGCTTCAGGGATCTTCAAGTGGACCAGTAGCATCATTATGGACACGTATTTTTCTCTTATTGGACAATCAACCGACCCTGCACTGACACCATTGCAGGCCCACTCCACCCTGGAAGGGGGGTCCCTCCTGTATCACAAATGGCAGGTAGCCAATCAATGGTGTCCAAGTTTATAGCCAATCACACCAACTCTGATTATAACGGTGACAACGTTGCGCTACTTTCGCACACAAGTTTAATAAAACGAAGTGTGTTTCTGCTGAATTTAAATAAAAGTTTCCCCGTTCGCTCGTGTCCAGGTGTGTGGTGACCCTCTGACCCGCTGGTTCCTCGTTTAGCAGTTGTCAGGAAGCAGGATTTATCTGCTGGTCTCTTCACTGGAGTCTGGAGGTTGGTCTGGGTGCCTGATTCCGACTGGTCCTGAAATACGTGGTATATTGGGGCTACAGTGGCCCGGTACCCTAACTAGGACAGCCTGGACTAGGGGGAATTTAACTCTGTCTGTGTCTAACAGGGGGACTGAGGTTGAAGTTGAAATTAAAGTTGAGACCTATTGTCATGTTGGTTATATACGTGCTAGACGGTTACATAGTGACCGAAATAACGTTTTCTCCGGAACCTGGTGCTACATGTAACATTTGAACGATCAGACAACGTTCTAAACTGACATAAAGTACACGTGGCGACACCGACAAACTGGCCTATATGAAGTGCAATCGAACTAATTGACTCCGTGTCCTGGGATTTTAACAGAAGGAGAAAGCACAAAAAACAACAGAAGATTTAAAAAAGAGGATTTTTGCAGATGTTCTTCTGTCTTTCCCAGCAGCGGATTCGCTCACTGTTAAAGCCACGCCCCTTCCACGTTCAACACTTGTTCTGACGTCATGTGACCAAACCAAAATAATAAATGTGCTGCCATTTCACTTTTGATGATTTACTGCATCTTCACTTCTCTGCATGGTTCAGTTACAGCAGGGTGATGTGGTGGTCCAAGTGTGAAAGGAATGTGATCTTATGGAAGAATGGAGCCTGTCTCTTCAGAGTAGAAGACCAGAGACTGGAGAAGTCGTGTGTTGAGGAGCTCTGAAGCTGTTCGTTATGATGGTTTTAGCCCTCTGTGGGTCGAGAATCTGCAACCTTTTTCATGACATTGATTTTACTTTTAGATGATGGAATTGTATTTACTGAAGGCCCAGAAGCCCAGGATGGAGGAGGACCATCTCTAGATGATCCTGAAAGGACCCACGTTTCCAGAGACAGGAAATGAAGGAGCTCTGATGCTCTTGCAGGAGCTTCTTCTGGTTGGCGACCAGCCTGCAGCTTCTAAGCCCCATAAACATTAAACTGTGGTGCAGTGTGGTTCCGACACCTTCCAGAGCTTTTATTGGTCTTTTATGAAGAAAAGCCCAACACCATTTCAGAAATGAGTAACTTTTATTGGAATTCTCTAGACTGTAATAAAAGTACAGTATGGCCGTCACCGGGACTGTAGCGCCCCCTGGAGTAGAACGTGGAGAACAGGCCCATCTGCAGGCCTTGTTTCTGCTGTCAAGGCCCTGAAACAACAATGAAACGCCATGCGTCTGACTTCATGATTTCTGGGTGTCAGGATGTCAGCCCTGTGCAGTTCCTGCCATGGTCCGGGTTCCAGAAAGCAACGGCCACCATCACCACCACCACCACCACCTCCATGGCTTCTCTCTGATTGGCTGCCCACGCGTCTGTTTACTTCTTCGTCGAACGCAGTGCGTCCCCACCATCAGGTAGCTGTCCGGAGACGCCTCCTTCATCTTCGGCGCATTGCTGCTGCTCTTGCAGGCCTGCCTGACCCCTGGACGGAGGGCAGGGGTCATCCGGCAGGGGTCGTGCTTCTGCAGGTAAGAGGACAGGGTCTCCCAGCCGCTCCCACTCTCACCATGGCGTGTTTATCGTTCAGCATCTACACAGAGAGCAGACGGGGACGCCCAGTTCACCTCAGATAGCATTTTTATTTAACGTGTGCTAAAATACCAAAATACGAATATTATTTTATTACATTTAAACAGAGCGAATATTCCCTGTGGGTTTCATGTCCATGAAAATGCCCCCCACCTTCTCCTCACAACATGCACCAAGATGAAATCCCCCCCAGAGAAGAAGGAGAGACGCTGTCAAAATCTCATTAGCCAAATGAAATGCTGCCTCACGACTACAGCTTGAGCACCACACACCAACACACAGACAACACATCTCTACAGCAATGAAAATGCAGACACACACACACATCTCTACAGCAATGAAAATTCACACACACACACACACACACAAATCTCTACAGCAATGAAAATGCACACAAACACACACACACCAACACACACACACACTCACACACACACACACACATCTCTACAGCAATGAAAATGCAGACACACACACACACACACACACACACACATCTCTACAGCAATGAAAATGCACACACACACACACACACACACACATCTCTACAGAGATGAAAATGCACACCACACACAACACACATCTCTACAGCGATGAAAATGCACACACACACACATCTCTACAGCGATGGAAATGCACACACACACAATCTAGAGTAATGAAAATGCACACACACACTGTGTTTATGCAAAATAACTGCATAAGTACTCGCAATAAAACACGGGGCGACACGTGCAGACGCATCACATGACGTCACAGTTTGTGCACACGCGCATCTTTTTTTGTAATAAAAGAAACACATTCCTCCTGCGAATCCAGCGCTGTCATGGCAACGGCTGCTGAATTAACCAAAAAGAGGGAATGAAGGATGGAAATGTTAATAAAAAAGCGTCTCCCCAGAGGACGGGTCCCAATTCCCCGCCTGCGAATTCCACGAGCCACGCCCCCCCAGCCTCCCACCCCACTGCTTGTAAACCCTTCATTATAGAGCCATTAAACCGCGCTTGTACAAGGAGATTTATGCCCCTCCCCTGCCTCTAATAGGGAGAGTGACACTTGCCGGCCACGCCCACCGATTCCAATTACGGCGCGGCGCGTCCTGCCTGCTGCCCCGGGCGCAGATTAAAATGTCAGGGCTGATGGAGGGGTCACGTCTGACACCCCGAAACAAATAAAGCTGCAGGGGGAGGGGCGGCACCGCCCACCCCGCAGCCCCGCCTCCGCATCAACATGTTGTACGGCCAAAGGAGCGCTCATTTCCTCCAGCAGGGGCAGACTGCCGCCACATTCCCAGCCGCCCACAGGGAATTCTGTTCGGACCTCCTTCAGAAGAAGGAATCGATGGTGTGAAGAACGAGGTGCCCACACATCAGCACAAAATACAGGACCTTCTTCTCCCGTCCATCTCTGTCCCATCATGAGCGTCCTCGCACTTTATCTACACGAATAAACCTGCAGGATCCCGAGACTAATGATGGTAAAACCAGGGGAGGCGGGCTGAGCGAAGACCCTCAGGGCTTTTATTTCCCCCCACGAACGCAGGCCCGAGTCGCCATTCATCCCACCGCCGCCGCTAATTAGTCCAGAAAAAGCCTCCTTTCTTCTCGGCGCCGCGTTGCCGAGACCTTCGAGGAGCCGGCTGAGAAGAAAAGGCGATAGGTCACCATAAACTGCTGCTGTTTAATAGGCCGTCCGCCGTAGTCACTCTGCTAATGACTTTACCGGGGAAATCAATTCCTGCCGGAGGAGCAGACTTCCACAAGCCCAGCACCCAACATCTCACGATGCTGTGGACGAAAAACAGAGGCTCTGGTACAGCAACAGAGCAGCCGCCCAAGGTCAGAGGTCAGCAGCAGGACCTGTCAAATCAAGTTACTCTGAATAATAAAAAGACACACTTTATTAGCTCTTTAATTCAGACGAAATAAACCAAATTACTGGTGCGCAGAATCTCCTCTTTAGATCTTTCAGTTTCGAGTCTGGAACGTTTTAGAACATCTAGGAGAAACGGAGGAAACGAACGCTGTACTACACCTGCATGTCCGTCCAAAAACGAGGAAGTAGTGGATGTGACAGCTGTCAATCATGACTAGAGGCTCCTCCCCTTTAAAACTTTTTTCATAAAAATTATTACACACAAGAAATCTTTCCTCAAGCCGATACGAAACGATATTTTAATTACGCACAAAAACAGACACCGTTTTTCTGAAGCATTTGTCGGCGGTGCAGGCTGGTTGGATTTATTACCGCGCCATTTTCTGAATGTATCCTGTGAACAAGATGAAGACAAGCTTTTTAGGAGGAACATGTGATCGGATCTCGACGTTCTCCGCAAGCTTTCTTTGAAAGGTGTGAACCCAGTCCGCAGTTGCTAGGCAACCCACAGATCCCGGGAGACTTTGCCTGAAACAAGTGTTCTCGCTTCTGCTTTTTCTGCTTTTAATTTGTAATATTTCTTTAATCCACACGAACCTGGAGCAGCTCAAGGACGTTACGGTACGGAATTTCCCAAAGAGCCACGTTCTCTGTCTCGCTGAACAGGATCACATGACATTTACAGGCGCCTGGCTGCATCAGACACCGATCCTCCATCCTCGTACCATCCTGGTTGAGGCTGCATGGCAATCTCTCTGGTTTCTGGGTGTTAAAGGTTAACTCACCCGTACGTAGAGAACCTTGTCTCCGATGCGTTACCGGCCCTTCGGCTGCTTCTCCACGCAGAACCGCATGGTGCACCTGCAGGGCGGGTCCTCACTGATGTGTTTCCACCTGTCAATCATCCAAAGATCAATATTCAGCTGGAACCGTGCGTCTGTTACATCAAAGCGATTTGTCCTGATATTGAAGATGGGGACTCAGATCATGTGGAACGTCGTTTAATTTCAGTTGTATTTAAAATCTGAAGTTTTACAGAGATTTGAAACACGGGTACCTCTGAAATTTAAAAAAGCAATTATTATCATAACCCAGACATTCAAAGTTCGGTTTATATATGTTATATCGAACAGTGCATCAGGCTTAATTTAAATATTCATACAATGCACCACATTTTAATTGCTAAACATCATTGATAACGTAACAGCACTCCTGTAGCTTCAGACCATGACATTGTTGGTTGTTTTAGATTATAATTTGGTATCGCAGAAACATAATTTATTGAAGTTCTGCACTAGTTCTGCCCCCCTTATACATTCATAGTTATTGTGGACGTTGCTTGTAACCAGTGAGACAAGTTTTCATGGCTTTTTTTATAACTTTATACTGAACTAGCCGGTGGTAAAACACGACAAGTACCACATACATGCCGGACTTGTTCTTATGGGGATAAAGAGTAACTTGTGTTATATGAGCATTTACATTTTTTCACAGAATATTAATGTTCACCTGACAAGTTTTTTTATTTTGATTGTGTGTGTGTTTGTGTGTGTGTATTGAACACACTCACAGTGTTGTCCAGCAGGGTCCCTGTGCTCTTCTTCCCAGAGGTGGGCAGTCGCCGGGCTGTGGGCGTGGCCAGTGGCAAAGACAATGGTGAAGGCGGAGTCTGAGCAGGTGGGGGTTCCGGTTGTAGATGCGCCAGAGGAGGTGGTGGTGGTGGAGGAGGAGGAGGTGATGGAGAACACAGAGGTGAGGACCACTCCAGGTTTGAAGGAGTAGATGGTGGTGGGGGTCTCTGGTGGAGAAGATAGATAGGGGAGAAAGGGTGGAGTGATGAGCCGCCCTCCTCCTTTTCAATCTCTCGGTCCAGCTTCACCAGTCCTGGTGGTTCCACGCCGTACCTGTGGGACACAAGTCCAATCTTACCAATCTTACCTGCATTCTTGCGTGGAACCATCAGATCAATAATTAGAAGCGAGTTAAAATAAAGAAATGAAAATGAATGTTGGACAGTCCCCACCCTCCTGAAGCGTTACGCCGAGGGTTTCAGAAATAGCATCACATTCACACTGATGGGAACGTGTGAAGTTTTCTGACTTTGGACTGGAGGTGGGAAGACTGGAGCATCTGGTTTTACCTGGAGGCGATTCCTCCCAGCTGAAGAAGGCACAGACACACCTCCCACGGCTGCCGCTGCAGAACTGGAGATGAGGAGAAGATGCTGGTGAGAAATAGGTCCGTAACCCAATGTCACCGTCACACAATCCTGCTCACATGAGCCGCTAGGCAGCGGTGGCCTAGTGGTTAAGGAAAGTGGACCAGTAATCAGAAGGTTGCCAAGATGCCACTGAGGTGCCGCTGAGCAAAGCACCGTCCCCACACGCTGCTCCCCCGGGCGCCTGTCATGGTGCCCACTGTCACCAAGGGGGATGGTTACAATACAGAGGACACATTTCACTGTGTCACCGTGTGCTGTGCTGCTGTGTATCACAATAACAATCACTTCACTTTATTACTTTCATCTGCCAGGTTTTCTTCTCTCCCACCTTATTCCTGCAGAACACTTCTGCAAGTGTCATGGTTTTAGGGCTCTTGCCAGTACTTCTGACCTCCAGAGAGGGCAGCGAAAGTGAAGCACTGCAGCACAGCACACGGTGACACGGTGACACGTGACACGTGTCCTGAGATGTCACATTTACATTTCCAGCATTTATCAGACGCCCCTTATCCAGAGCGCCTTACAATCAGTAGTTACAGGGACAGTCTCCCCTGGAGCAACTTAGGGTTAAGTGTCTTGCTCAGGGACACGATGGTATTAAGTGGGATTGAACCTGGGTCTTCTGGTTTATAGGCGAGTGTGTTACCCCGCTAGGCTACTACCCACCCTAAGTTGTGTGACCCTTGGTGAGCAGTGTGTGGAGACGGGACCTTCATCAAGGGGACCTCAGTGGCACCTTGGCGGACCGGGATTCGAATATGCAATGACCAAAATGTAACCAATTTTATTACTCTATATTACACATACATTATTCATAAATGCATAATGTTGCGATTAATGTGAGATTTTATGTATATAAAACCTCTGAAGGTAAAATGAGTGGAGTTTCCTGCTGACCGGCAGGATGGACACTGGCCACATTCAGCCAGTGAGGAACGCTGCTCTTCTGCTGTTCCTCCGCCGCACACTCGCGACCTTTTAATTGACCCCGCAGAGGCCCTTTTGTTTAACCGCCGGGCGGCATCAAGTGGACATGCGAGACTCATCCTGTTTACACGCAGCAGCAGCAGCAGCAGCAGCAGCAGCGGAGAACGCCGTGTGAAGAAAAAAAAAATGATACACAGCAAGCACAGCACATGGTGCACACAGTGAAATTTGTCCTCTGCATTTAACCCCTTCACCCTGAGTGAGCAGTGGGCACCATGACACCATGACAGGCGCCCGGGGAGCAGTGTGTGGGGACGGTGCTTTGCTCAGTGGCAACCTCGGCGGATCGGGATTCGACCGGCAACCTTCTGATTACGGGGCAGCTTCCTTAGCGCTAGGCCACCACTGATGTGGTCTGTTGAGATCTTCTCTTACTGAAGTGAAAGTGACGTGGTGTCATTGTGAGACACTGCAGCGCAGCACACTGTGACAACAAGTGAACGTGGTCCTCTGTATTTAACCATCACCTTGGTGAGCAGTGGCACCATGACAGGCGCCCGGGGAGCAGTGTGGGACGGGACCTTCATCAAGGGACCTAAGTGGCACCTTGTCAGTTTTGGATTTGAACCGGCAACATCTGATCACGGGTCCCGCTAGGCCACCAACATGTGGCTCCGTCCTGGGTAACCAGTCTGGTAATGGCTGCAGCACCTCGCGGTTCCTGGTGTTTTTCACATCTTCTCTCCATGTTGTAACCTGGCCTGTAGAGTCCTGCACTGTAGCTCCTTTCATCTGTTCTCAGCGTTATCAAGCCCCGGTATTGTGGCTGGCCGGGGGACTCCGATCTGGAGCAGGAGAACAGAGACTGACAACCGATACGCTGAACTCCACAATGCTGACCCAGCAAGGGAGGAACACGCTGCTGATACGTATCAGGGCCAAGAATGTCCATTCAGGACCATGAAAGGGACACCCGAGAGCCTTCTCCACGATGATGTCATCTGCAAACAAGGGCGCCGTTCAACAGAGGAGTACCCATTCATCTCTTCACCTCCATCCATCATCAAACTTACAACCGAGTTGGTCCACAGAAGGTTGGAGAACAGCTTCGGGAGAACCGTCATCCAACCAGGTTCTCCTCTTCCCTCTACTGCTCCACACCACGTGGCCACAGACCAACAGACTTGACTGAGTGGACAATTAGCGACTGATTGTACGGTGCTCCAGATAAGGCCAACACGTCCATCTGGACACTCAGGTCCATGGATTTTCTGCATGTCCACTAATTGATGACGGGTGATAAGACGGACACGGGCACCCAGTCAGGAAACACTCACCCAGATCCTCCGACTCGAACAGATGCGCTTCATCCACGCCCACTTTGCGGCACCAGTACAGGAAGTTGGCGGCGTTGTCCCGGGCGAAGAAGGACCCGGAGGCGGCATCAGCACGGCACTGGATCACACGGCGGAGGAGGGGCTGGAGCAGCCAAGATGAAGAAAGGGGAGGGGCTTCAACTACATAAGTCCTTTATTTACCTTATAGAACACAACTGATACGCAGGAGTACGTAATAACACACGTCAGGTTATGTAATAAAATACGTAGAAGATTTGCATCTCCAACTCAGGAGCTTTTGCTGATCATCTTCTCTCCACCACCTTCAGTTAGATATAAACCTCACTGTATTTAGTGTGTATAGTGTGTGTAATGTGTGTATGTGTGTGTGTGAGGTTAGAGTGTGTGATAGTGTGTGTGTGTGTGTGTGTGTGTGTGTATAGTGTGTGTGTGTGTGTGTGTGTATATATAGTGTGTGTATGTGTGTGTGTCTGTATATAGAGTGTGTGACTGTGTGTGTGTATAGTGTGTGTGTGAGTGTATAGAGTGTGTGTGTGTGTATAGTGTGTGTAGTGTGTGGTGTGTGTATAGTGTGTGTATGTGTGGTGTGTGCATACTCTGTGGTGTGTGTGTGTATGTGTGTGTGTATAGTGTGTGTGTGTGTGTGATAGGTGTGTGTATGTGTGTATAGTGTGTGTTATGTGTGTGTGTGTGTGTATATAGAGTGTGTGTATGTGTGTATAGTGTGTGTGTGTGTGTGTGTGTGTGTGTGTGTGTGTGTGTGTGTGTTGTGAACGTACCTTGCTGCTGCCACTGCTGCCCACCATCATTCTCTCCTGCAGCTCCTCCGCCAGCTGACAGAGCAGGACGCGGTGTCCAGTCTGTCCATCAAGTCCTCCCGCCGAGAGCTCGGTGCCTGCAGACGGGGCGGGAGCAAGAGGTGGCCGTCTGAGCGACCTCTGACCTTTTATAAACTCTTTAAAGCAGGAGTTGTGAATGTCAACTGTCTTCAAACCAGCTGAACCACAGCCAGCTCCCATGAGCCTCTCTGTGCGAGCACGCACACACACCTCACACACAAACAGACACACACACACATACACGCACAAACACACACATATACACATCATCTGTTTTTATATGTGTGTGTATGTGAGTGTGTGTGTGTGTGTGTGTGAGTGTATGTGTATGTGTGCGTGTGTGTCTGTCTGGTGTGTGTGTGTGTGTGTGTGTGAATGTAGGAATAATTTTTTTGTGGCTTCGGAGGAGGCAAAACCACAACAAAGAAGCAAAACCCGGCGCGCGAGTGCAGACGGTGACTCTGGCGCCATTAGCAAGCCGCCCCTCTGAGACGCAGCTCGCCAGTAATGAAGCTGAGGTCCCGCGGCAACTTTTATATAAAGCAGGAACGGGGAGAGCAGGAGAGAAATCAGCTCGGTAAATCTGGGTCTTCAAGCGCCATGGTGACGAGGCGGGAAGAATCCCCGCTCCACACCCGGCGACGGGGCCTCGCCCCCCTTACCCAGAATTCCGTTCAGCCAGATGGCGAGGTCCTCCTTCATGGGCAGCAGGCCGGCCTGGTGGCGGGTGGCCAGCCACTCGCTTACAGCTGCAGGCAGGACAGGTTGGGGGCGGGGCGGCGGCCTCGGGGGGGCCGAGGGGGAGGTCATGGTGCCCCGGTCAGCTTGGAGGAGGAAGGAGCGGGAACCTCAGATGATCAGAGCGCCACGTATGAAGGGCCATGAGGAATGTTGTTGTTGAGTGCGGGCCAGCTCCTGACCAACAATGGACCTATTGAGGCCAGGGTCTGGCCCGTCCCCGCCCGTCCCGCACGTCCCGCACCGCGGTGGCGAGACCCACGTTTAATGAGGTAGAAACCACCACTGCAGACCAGGACCCACCCGTCCAGTCTCGCTGTGGCTGCAGGTCCCGGCGAGAGAAATTCTGGAGGAAGGTTTGTGATGTTCCTGGGAGGACGGGCCTGCTAAATTACTGGCTCCGCCCCTGTGCAGTGATTGGCTGCAGTTGTCCTTTTAAGGAGTCACATTTTCAGAGACCATTTTCCGTCGACCCGCAGCATCACAGCAGTCGCCCGTCTACGTCCCTAAACAACGGCCGTCAGGTGACGGAAAAGACAACACGTTGGAGCAGGGGCCACATACCTGGGAAGACAGGAAGACGGGGACGAAGCCGAGGGGACGGAGGTAAAACTCCGACTTGCACGTGTGTGTTAAACATTGCAAAAACGCACACTGAAACAAATAATGCAAGAAGCCACAACTCTCTGTTCTCAGGGTCAAGGTCAACTTCAACCAAAGCCAATGGAGCACTTTTGGTCGAATAACGTGAAACAGGACAAAGTGTGACCTCTGACCTCCCCCCACAGACACTCATGTAACTACCCGAGGCTGAACCAGACCCAGACTCCTCCTGCTCAGCGCCCAGCCATGGGAACGTAACCCCGAGTTCCCACCAACAGAGGTGCAACATTCAGACCCGTCCTGCTGGAGAACCCCCTGCCCCGCCCACCCACACACACATTCACAACCACACACGAATACGCACAGACATGTTAAACACAAAACAACACACACTATCTGAACAGGGGCTCTGTGTTCCGGTCTACACACGCCCACACACACATTCCTGCAGCCAATCAGAGGCCAGCATGCACTCGCACTCCGAGGACGGTACCTGCCTACGGGCCGCGCCTTAATAAACTGTTATAATGTTTTTATGGCTGCACATTCTTCACCCGGTCGCCCTCTCATCACCGGATCCAACATTTACTCCCACGCTACTACCTCCTTCTACCTCATATTCAGTGTATATACACACAACACACACACACACAAACCGTTCCTGCAGACAACAGGGATTCATCGTGAGCCTCACCCAGACTAAATAACCCGCGCGTTGGGCTTTAACCGCAGAGCTTTATTACCCACAGAGCCGGCGAAAAGAAGAAGAACGGCTGCTTAAATAAACCACCATACGGGCTTCCATTCTGTCTTCTACTCTCATCTACGCCACCACCACGCCATTCCATGCCATGTTCATATTTATTCATTCTTTCATTTAACTATCACTTTACTTTCCGGGAGTTCAACTCAGACAGGACAGATTGAACAGACTGGATGGTTTTTACCTTTTAGGAAGACAGACCGCTGCTACTGGGAGAATCAGTGGACCCTCTTCATCCATCCCGACCTTCAGACACAACTTCTCTGACCCCCACACTGCACCGTGAAGGAAACTTTTAGCATTCTCAAACCCCCTCACAGCACTGGTGTAACTGCAGCACTTACCGCCACAGGTCCTCTCTCTCTCTCTCTCTCTCTCTCTCCTGCTGCTCCAGGTCAACGTGTGGCTTTTTAATACCTTTATAATATGAGAATATTTTTATGTGAACCTGAGTTTCTCGCTGCTGGAGAAACTGAGCGGTTAGAAGACGGAGCTGAAAACTGGGAGGTAAAAAGTTCACTTTTCCCCTCTCCGTCCCTCCCTCTCTCCCTCCAACACACACACACACACACCTCACCTCGGTAGGTGTCAGAATGCAGCTCAGGCGGATATGTTCATAGTGGTCATGTGACTGTGTAATACCTGTATAATAATGCTGAAAAATACGTTACATGGTGCTGCAGATCTGGACTCGTTTCCAGGAAGGAATCCGCCTGTGTTTGCATGTATCGCCTAAAGGAACCGGATTCTTCCTTTTGTTTGTTTGGGCGCGATTTGCATGTTTCTAAAAGTGTGTGTGTGTGTGTGGGTGTGTGTGTGTGTGTGTGTGTGTGTGTGTGTGTGTGTGTGTGTAGTGTGTCATTAGGTGTCCCAGCAGCAGGTGGTGCTGTGTCAACAGGGCAGCACCAGGTACTCCATAGTTACACCTGTAAATAATATAAAAATACTCCATAATATAATAATGCAAAACTACTTGATAGTAACATATGTTATTAAGGTAAAACTACTCCACAATAACATGTGTTAATAATGTAAAAATACTCCATAGTAACCCGTGTTAATAATATGAAGATGCTCCACAGTAGCCTGTGATAATAATGTAAAAATGCTTCACGGTAACACGTGTTAATAATGTAAAAATGATCCACGGTAACACGTGTTAATATGTAAAACTACTCTATAGTAACACATGTTAATAATGTAAAAATACTCCACAGTAAACTGTGTTAATAATGTAAAAATACTCCACAGTACCTGTGTTAATAATAGTAAAATACTACATAGTAACACATGTTTATAATGTAAAAATACTCCACAGTAACCCGTGTTAATAACGTAAAAATGCTCCACTGTAACATGTGTTAATAATGTAAAAATACTCCACACTATCCTGTGTTAATAATGTAAAAATACTCCACAGTAACACGTGTTAATAATGTAAAAATGCTCCACAGTAACACGTGTTAATAATGTAAAAATACTCCACAGTAACCCATGTTAATAATGTAAAAATATTCCACAGTAACCTGTGTTAATAATGTAAAAATACTCCACAGTAACCCGTAATAATAATGTAGAATACTCCATAGTAACACATGTTTAGTAATGTAAAAGTACTCCACGGAGTAACCTGTGTTATTAATGTAAAACTTCTGATAGTAACGCATGTAGTTAATGTAAAACTACTCCACAGTCCACACGTGGTTAATAATGTAAAAATACTCCACAGTAACCTGTGTGAATAATGTAAAAATACTCCACAGTAACCTGTGTTAATAATGTAAAAATACTCCACAGTAACCTGTGTGAATAATGTAAAAATACTCCACAGTAACCTGTGTTAATAATGTAAAAATACTCCATAGTCACACATGTTAATAATGTAAAAATACTCCATAGTAACACGTGTTAATAATGTAAAAATACTCCACAGTAACACATGTTAATAATGTAAAAATACTCCACAGTAACCTGTGTTAATAATGTAAAAATATACATAGTAACACATGTTTTAATGTAAAAATACTCCACAGTAACCCGTGATAATAACGTAGAAATGCTCCACTGTAACACGTGTTAATAATGTAAAAATACTCCACACTATCCTGTGTTAATAATGTAAAAATACTCCACAGTAACACGTGTTAATAATGTCAAAATGCTCCACGGTAACACGTGTTAATAATGTAAAAATACTCCACAGTAACACATGTTAATAATGTAAAAATATTCCACATTAACCTGTGTTAATAATATAAAAATACTCCACAGTAACCCGTGATAATAATGTAGAAATACTCCATAGTAACACATGTTAGTAATGTAAAGGTACTCCACGAGTAACCTGTGTTATTAATGTAAAACTTCTTGATAGTAACGCATGTAGTTAATGTAAAACTACTCCACAGTCACACGTATTAATAATGTAAAAATACTCCACAGTAACCTGTGTGAATAATGTAAAAATACTCCACAGTAACATGTGTTAATAATGTAAAAATACTCCATAGTCACACATGTTAATAATGTAAAAATACTCCATAGTAACATGTGTTAATAATGTAAAAATACTCCACAGTAACACATGTTAATAATGTAAAAATACTCCACAGTAACCTGTGTTAATAATGTAAAAATACTCCATAGTAGCTTGTGTTAATAATGTAAAAAATACTTCACAGTAACCCGTGATAATAATGTAGAAATACTCCATAGTAACACATGTTAGTAATGTAAAAGTACTCCACGAGTAACCTGTGTTATTAATGTAAAACTTCTTGATAGTAACGCATGTAGTTAATGTAAAAATACTCCACAGTCACACGTGTTAATAATGTAAAAATACTCCGTAGTAGCCTGTGTTAATAATGTAAAAATACTCCATAGTCATACATGTTAATAATGTAAAAATACTCCACAGTCACACATGTTATATGTAAAAATACTCTACAGTAACCTGTGTGAATAATGTAAAAATACTCAATAGTTAACACATGTTAATAATGTAAAACTTCTCTCCACAGTAACATGTGTAAATAATATAAAAATACTACCCATATTAACACCTGTAAATAAGGAATCTGCACGTTTCTCTCCTTCCATTTTCATTAGATCCACAGTAAACAATGCGCCCAGATCCCTGCCAGGGTTCAGCCACGCCCACCCGCCAGATGGTCGCATCAGGCGTTTCCACAGAGACCGAGACCCTGAAGGCCTGGGACCTGTGTGGCCGCCCAGGACTGGTCCCCAGGGCGAGAAGGACCTGCACTGTCAGATGGGTCCCTCCCTAATTAACAGCCCCCCGAATTCATCATTCATGTCAGCAATCTATAAGACAACCAACCATATCATCCCAATTCTTTCATTAATCAATCACATTAAATAGTTTATCATTTTATTGGGTATTTGGTTGATTATTGCATGTGAAATGCATTCATTAATTTTGATGTGCATTATAATTCTCCAAATCTTGTGATGAGATTGCTGCGTGCTTATGAGCAAGCAGCGTTTTCTGAACAACAGAGAATGTTCTGGTGGCCTGCAGAATAAGCAGGAGGGAAAGCAGTTGATAAACGCCGGACCTGATTTGGGTCTTAATGAACTCCACTGTGATTAAAGAGCTGCTGTTCATAACGCGTCACCACGTGGTGACATATTAATGCCACGTTAGTGGCCCGCGGCTTTCATTCTAATAACGTTTCTCTCCTCCTCTGTTCTGTGCCTGATTTACACAGGAGAAGAATGAGTAAAGGATGTGTGGAGTTAGAGTTCTGCTGGTGTGATTGGTCTCTAAATTTCCCCTGGGATCAATAAATCTATCTATCTATCTATCTATCTATCTATCTATCTATCTATCTATCTGTGTATATAGAAATGAAATAAAAGCATGTACATGAATATTTATATCAATGTGAGTCTTGCATCAGCATTAGAATTTTTTACTCAGACAGATGTACAGTGAAATGCTATTGAAGAATGTACAATATTTACAATAAAATACACACATGACCCAAATATTACACACAATACAATAAAACAACATCACGAGCAGGGACGAAATAAACTGAGTAGTCTGGAATGAAACTGCAGGAGCATCTGGTCCTGCTGGTGTGGAGGGATGAGGCGTCTCTGACCGTGTCAGAACTGACCACCAGGTGGCGAGATGTTCTGCAGGTCCAGGCAGGATGAAGTATGAGAGGAACACCCTTCTTCTCCACATCGCGCACTCAACACATTTTAAAAACGTTCCACAGACAAATAAAAACCTGCATCTGCTCTTCATTTCTGATATAAACCATAACCGTTTGTGTAAGTGTGTGTGTGTGTGTGTATAACAGTATATCGTGCTTGTTTATTTATTTACAATGTGTGTGTGTAGGCGTGGGTCCCTCCATCTTTCTCACTTTCAACACCCGCCCCCGTCCCTTGTCTCCAGATCCGTCATTTGGCTTTATAACAAGATTAGCTTGTAAGCGGCAGAGCGAGTGACTGGCACGGAATCGCATTATTACATGATGAAGTGGCGGCGGCGGCTGAATTATCGGCTCGCCTGTCATCGCACCCTCACAAATTCATCACCTCGGCCTCGTGTTGGCTTATCAGCATTTCAGATACACGTGACGCCGGGCTGGCCGTCTTCTTGTCCCCCCCTCCTGTTCTGTTGTCTCCCTCCGCATGTCACTCTCTCCACAAGAGTCTGGGTCTCTATGGCAACCCGTCGCCACGGTTGCATAAAAAGTACAGAGGAAACGCCAAGGCCACGAACTCAGGGGAGACGCGCATGGGAGGCGTGGCCTGAGGCGACCTGGAGAAATGCAGCTGCAGAAGGAGGCCAGGAGGACGTGCGTCAGAACCCACGTCACTGTCCCACGTGCGGAGGGTCTGGTTCGGAGGGACGGGGGAACTGGACCTCCACCCGGAGGACCGTGACATCACAGCAGCGGGAAGGAGCGTAATAACGCTTTCTATGTGACCTTGAGCACCACATGCCTCATGGTGGCAAGGAGTTGCCTGTCGCAACCTGACACACACACACACACGGTGGTGGTGACAACAACGACGATGATGATGATGATGATGACACCGAGAACTTGGATTCTGAAATTCCACGTATGAAGATAGAATTTACTGGTGGTGTGGGAGGGAGGAGAAGCTGCAGGCATCATGACTGGCCACACAAAGCCACATGCATGCATGCGCATGCGTGTGCGCACACACACACACACACACACACACACACACACACAGGCAGCGCAGGTGAGAGGTAACGGGAAGGAGGACCTTCACTGGATTAAATCCGCTGAATAGATGGAGAAATAAAGGAATTGCTGGTGGTAGAAGAGTGAACTGTGATGGAGGCTGTGTGTGTGTGTGTGTGTGTGTGTGTGTGAGCAGGGGGCGGGGCGCTGGCCTTGTGTAAAGCTGAATTGATTAGGCAGGCGTAAAGCAATCAATTTATTAACACCACTTAGCAGTGTAGCACGGCGCCCGGGTTCCGTGTCGGGCAGGAAGTGGTAAATTGAAAGCTGGCAGCTCGGCGGACGCCCGTCTTTGTCTAAGACCCTCGTCTGGCGTGTGCTGGCAGCTCGTGCCGCTCGTAACGCCGAGAGAAATAGAAATCAGTAGATGTACTGTAAAATACGGCTGTAGAGAAGTCGAGAAGTTACGTTTTATTGCTGTAGCAGCTGGTGTGACCGCATCGGCCGTATTTCTGCGTGGCGAGAAGAAAGGAAGTGTGGAGTCGTGAGTCTGAGTCGGCAGGGTGGAGGTGAGAGAATCGCAGCATCTGACTCACCCCACACTGACAGCAGGAGGACCAGGAACAATGAGTGGCAGCTGTCACTCATCTTTCAGAGCTCTTCTGCGGCTCCTACTGTCTTGACCTTGGCAGACATGAACCGTGGTTGAGGTCAAGTGGCTGAAATGAGAGCGGAAGGTCACTGGAAGGTCTGTGGGTTCCACCATGTACATGAATTTTTTGCACGCCGCGAGTGTGTGTGAGTGTGTGTGTGTGTGTGTGTGTGTGTGTGTGCGTGTGTTAAATTGGGTTGAATAGCACTCTTAAGTGTGTAATCTTCTGAAATCTCCCAATGATCATAATAACAGGGCTGCTCACCCCTGACAGAGAAAATTACAGACGAGATAAACGAACAAGTGGCAGGAAGTTCAAACTGTTTAACCTCCAACAACAGAACCACACAGAACCACACAGAACATGAACACGGTTCCACTCATCCTCCCATATCACTTACACACTCTAATACTGGCCAGATAGATAGATAGATAGATAGATAGATAGATAGATAGATAGATAGATAGATAGATAGATAGATAGATAGATAGATAGATAGATAGATAGATAGATAGATAGATAGATAGATAGATAGATAAGTCATATAGATAGATAGATAGATAGATAGATAGATAGATAGATAGATAGATAGATAGATAGATAGATAGATAGATAGATAGATAGATAGATAGATAGATAGATAGATAGATAGATAGATAGATAGTAGAGTCCATTTGTAAGGTGTGATACATTCATAAAATAGTGATATAATCATGATTTGTGTACTCACGCACACTCTCACCCCCTCTCTACACACACACGTGTGCAGTGTGTACTGGCGAGTGCGGAGTTAATGGAAGAGTGAGCTTTCATCAGAGCTCTCTCACTTTTAATGAGATTTACCCAGGTCCCCCTGCTGTGCTGCCGTCCCTGAATGTCTGAGGAACAAAGAGAGGCCCCAACCTCACACACACACACACACACACACACACACAGAGTAAACACACACACACACACACCGTACTCCCCATCTGTTAGAGGGGCATGTTGAGAGGAGAATGAATAGAACTCGGCCTGGCAGCAGAGGTCTCTCTCCCTCTCATTCTCTAACCCAGACACACACACACACACACACACACACACACACGTGCCCAGGCTCCTCTAATTGAAAAGGAGCTCTCTTTATGTGTTCCTAACATCAGCTCACAAGTGACCGCTGTCCCTCAGACCCGCAGGGTTTGCTGGAGATTTTCGTCCATTATGTCTTTAGCAGTAAAAGGCGACGGCGAGTCTGGTGAACGGGGCGGTTCCTCCGGTTCCTCCGGTTCCTCCATCCAGTCTGCAGCAGCGAGGAGATGAATCTTCACATGTTGCATGTGTTCAGGAGATGCTGGGCAGTGATGAAAACCCCGAATAACAGATGAGGATGGAGGGCAGAGTCGCGCGTGTGTGTGTGTAGGAAGGTGGGGGCGTGTCCTGGCCCTGCCCCGCTCATCAAGACGCACCCCAGGGACGCAGCACAACACCTGCACCCCACCAGCGGATTAGCAGGCGTCAGTAAGCATATGCGTGTGCACAGATCCTCGCACGCTCTCCGGGTCTTATCGGATCTGGTCTACGGTGACGCCGCGGACGTCACCACCGTCTGTGGGGCGTGGCCGTTCTGGCCGGACGGTCGGGAGAAAACACGCTTCACGGGCCAAGTGACACGTGCATCGGGGACCTGTCAAATTAACCGAGGCGGCGAGCTGGCCCGGCCCCAGGCCCCCGGCTCCGGTGTAATTGCGCCCCCCGCGTGGCCCGTGTCTGCCATACGGCCGGGACCTGCTCTCCAATTGGCTGCACACCAGAGATGGAGTTCTATTTCCTGCGTGGCGGCCCGTTGGCCGTAACTAATGCGGCGGGTGGCACCCTCGCGGTGCTTCCTCCTCCGCCTAATCCGGCCCGATCTGCTGTCAGACTGGCACCGCGTCCGGACAGCCCGGCCTGGCGCGTTATCGACCGCCTGACGCGCTGACAGATATTGATGGACGGCCGCAGATACGTTTTATTTGTTAGCTGCGGCGCGGCTGTCCCCCCGGGGACGCGAGCGACGGGGATCCGGACTCTTTAAGAACCGGACTCGGCGGCAGAAAACGCGGCTCGTAAAACGCGGCGTGGCTCATTGAGCGCCGCACGCCTGATTGATTGAATCGTCACTTAAAGTTCAATTAAGGTGACACGGCTATGGCTGACTGGGCATAAATCAGCTGCTGATTGGAAGGTTATTGACCAGAACAACTCAGTACACAAACAGGGCACAGTAACTGTCCCCCAGAGGTCAGGGGTCATGATGCACGTGTTCTGGATTTTCTGTTAGAGGTACAGTATGTAGGATCGAGGGACACGTATTATAGGATTAGTGCTGAATTATTTTAATATTACATGTGAATGGGCCGAGTCGATGGTTCCTGCCGTTACCACGGTTACGGTTATGAGGCGGGGCAGTATGCCTGTCATTAGGGGTCCAAGCAGAGAAAATACTGTTGGATTTTTATCTATATTTCTGGTTGTGGATTATAGCTTCTTAATTTTAAATTTAGATTCTTTTTTTTTTTATTTTTTTTTGCTGACATTTTAGTCAAATTTATGTAATTATAATAATATTTCTTTTAGTCAAAACCACCTCATAATTAAAACAAGGTTATTTTATTATTATATTATTACTCTACATCCATTCCAGGCATTTTCTCCATCTTCAAGTATCTTGAAATGTAATTAATGTGAGACATTTTAATCTAGTTTTTACCTCGTAAACCATATTCAGTCTCGTTTTTATTCATCAACAATATTAGATGATGTATTTTGTTTTAGTTATCGTCACATGACCAGCATTTATGTCTCATCTTCATCACGTCAAAAAAGGTTTGTTGATGAAGATAATTCGTTGTAAATTTAGTTGATGAAAACAACACTACTGTCATCTTCATGGCGGCGGAAAATCGAGATTCTGGTAAACATGATTAATCTTCATTTATTCGACCATTTCTTTTCTTGTAAGATTACTCTCCTGGGTCTGATGACTACATTTGCATGACTCTTGCCGACTTTCTTTCTCGGGTAAAGAGCGGAGAGCCGTGCAAGGTCGTGGTCTAGATGGTACATTGATGAAGACTGAGCGGTTGATGTGGACTCTTTCTCCGCCCCTGCAGCGATCCGATTGGCTCGTCCGGGAGCTGGAGTTTCGTTCCCGGCATCCCTCAGCCACCACGGTCCTTCCTCCTCTTACTGTAACGTGATATCGTCCCTCCCTCCTCCCTCCATTTTACTCTCCCTGGTCACACGGTACGGGCTGATGGAGGACACGAGGACCTGCTGCCTCTCCTTCCCGTGCTGAGCTGAGGCTGCTAATAGCTGCTTAAGTGCTGCCCCTCCCTGCTGCTCTGTATTAGGGAGAAGTGGCGGTCAATACCGGCCTCTGAGCTCCAGGGACCGAGCGCGCCATCGATTTCACTCGGCCTGCCAGGAGGATGAGGAGGAAGATGAGGAGGACCTGGTAGTACTCCGCTCACCAGAAAGAAAGACTCCAGTTGGTGTGGTTTCAGGTTTTTTTATAAAAAGGATATATAGAGCATTTCAGTATTGACATCAACAAACCTCTCCATTAAACACAGCAAAAAAAGCCAAAGAATCACACTTGAAACTCCACTCAGAGGCACGAAACAGGAATATGGTGCCTTTATGGCCATGTTGAAACCACAGTCAAACACCTTCACAGACAATCCTGAATATTGCAGCGGTAGAGGACACGCGGGGGGGGGCGGGGCGGGGAAGGGGTTAAAGCCACCAATCGCACCACGATCTTCCAGACACTAGCACACGCTCCAGAAAGTGAAAAGCAACAGTACGGGACAACAGCGAGGGCGCGGACGTCCGCGGGGGATCATTCTCTTCTGGTGAGTGGCCCGGCGCACCGGCGTGCGCTGGACGCTAAACTAGATCTAGATATCGTAAAGTACAGTAACATTAACAATTCTTTTTTTTACATTTTTCTGATAAATGTGCAACCACAGAACACGAGTGGAACGTAAAAGCACTAGAGATGACGGATGGGTGACTGTTACCAGGCTTTATTGCTTTGTACACTGAGAATGGCGGCCCTCCTGTTCAGAACCTCCAGGTCCACCAGGTCCACCAGGTCCACACGTCGCCTTTGGTTAATTGTGCAAAGGAATCGAAACATCGGTAACAGTTCGGGGAACCGAATGGAATGTGTGAGAATAACTAGAGGAGAGTTTCTTCTTCTTTTTTTTGTCGTTTTTCAAATTAAAACATTGATCCATGCATAACGAACATTCACAGACGTCAACATGGCATGGCGTAACATGGAGACCTCCAAAAAGCGAAGGAATGGAAGGTTTGGGTCCTTGTGCCAGACTGTGCTTTGGACAGGCTCGCCGGACGCGTGCGGTTATTGCCTAAAGCCACCCGGCGTCCCTCTGTCCCTCATTTCCACTGTCCCTCGGTGCACGAGGGGGACAGATTAGCAGCCATACGATCCTTTAAAACTCTGATTGTAAAACCTCACGTTGCCATATCATTTACAATAAATAAATCTTTATGCTAATTCTATATCTTGTTCATTCACGTCCTTTCTATCGATCATCTAGCGACTTTGCATAAACTGTCCGGTCCACGGTGGCGTCTGGGGACGGCGGCCTGTGTGCGATTTGACCGTAATCGTAATCAGTGTGCTCTTCACATCAAAGACCCAAGTCTTCACGCGTCTCACAGAAACATCTAGAAGGTCTCAGGCGAGGCGGCGTCACGGAGCAGGTTGTGCTGTGGAGTGTGAGGTGACGCGACCCCTCGTCCTGGCTGGGAGTTACGAGAACTTCCTTAACTGACCGTAGAGGCTCCAGCGGGACGTGATGGACATTGCGGACCATCTCGCTCCCAACAGAAGCCTCCTCTGATATGTGTCGACCGAGAGCTCCTCTGTGTGCTGATCGAGATGCGTGGAATTATTCAGATTTTCTTTTTTTACGTTTGTGCGAACATAAAACAATGGTCCTACATGTAAAATTCTTCTCCGAATTCACGAACACTACGAGATGATGGATGGTTGTGGAGTCTAAGAGTAGCCGAACCCGCCCTCCTGCGCCCCACCCTGCACGTACTCCTCCTTCTTCTCCCAGCCCTCCGGCCAGCCCCCGTTCATCTGCGTCGTGGCCCCGTAGGTCTTGGCCGGGCCCCCGAAGGCCCCGTAGCTCTGGGTGATGTCCCCCGTCTCCTCGGCCAGCTCGTCCTCGTCGATGAAGCCGCACTTCTCCTCGCTGGTCTGCTCGGGGTCGGCCCCAGGGCTGCTTCTCGCCCGAGGCGAAGATGCCGTAGAAGACCACGCCCCCGTAATGCACCAGCGAGGCGATGAGGAAGACGTACTGCCACTCCTCCCGCGTCTGGGAGGGGGACAAGCACGTCACGCCGCTGCCACACGCACCGGCGCTCAGAGGGTCACGCAGGGCACCGTACCTTGTTTTTGGTCATGGCGCCCACGATCAGAGGACACACCATTCCTGAGAGGGTGCCCACGCCGTTGGAGATGCCCATGAGGATGCTGGCGTAGCGAGGCGCGATGTCTAAATGATTGACGTTGAAACCTGTGGGGTGGAAGCAGATCCGGACAGATGAACGTCATCGACACACGTTCACGTCCCACATTTCATTCGAAGAAAAGAGAACGGAGACACGGCGTCATTTTCTTTTGTTCCGTGGCTCGTGCAGATGGAAGCGGCGTCAGCAGGTCCCCTCCCCCACCACGCCCCCCCCGCCGCCGCCACCGCTGCTGCTGGAACAGCGTGGCGTCTCCGGGGAAAAGGGATGAATTATTAAAAAAGTCCAGCAGAAAGCTGCGAGATGGAGGCGGCCCGGGGGCGCGGGGGGGCCGCGGCGGGGGCCACGTGACTGACGGGCCAAATCTCCAAAATCTCACACGACCATCACTCACTCCACACCAACCTGATATTGCGAACCCACTGAAGCCCACCGCCAGCACCAGGAAGGAAATGGCCACGCCTTTACTGTGGGAGTACCCCACCACCAGAAGCAGCGTGGCCTCCATTCCGAAACCTGCGGCAGAGCAGAACGTTCAGGAGGAGAACCCCACACGCCCCAAACGTGGCTGAGAAGCCCGCCCCTCACCTCCACAGTTCATGATCTTCCTGACCGTGGTGGTGGACATGATGTTCCTGGTGCGCAGGAAGTCGGCAAGCTGCCCTCCGATTGGCACAATGATGGTCATCACCAAATGGGGCAGCGCCGACAGCATGCCCACCTGCGGCCACGCCCAAACACCGTCACCGCCCGCCAGACTCACCACCAGATACTGTTACGCACCGTCGCCGCGCTCACCTTGCTGATCTCGAACCCGAACACCTCCTCGAAGTACGCCGGCTGGCTGATGAGCAGCAGGTAGAAGGTCCAGCTCCTACAGAAGTTGGCCACGATGATTGCATAGACGGGCATGGAGGAGAAGAACTGCCTCCAGGGGGTCTTAAATTTCTGCCGGGGCGGGAACACGGGCGTTAGGAGCGTCACGGGGAACGTGGCGTAGTCACCATGACAACACTGACCTCGGCCGGGCCCAGGAGCTTGGCGCTCTCGCCGATGCTCTCCTCGATGTAGCAGCGCTCCTCGTCGGTGATGGTGGGATGTTCTGCGGGGCTCTCGTACGACACCAGGATCCAGAACATGTACCAGAAGATCCCGAAGACCCCTGAGATCGGGAGAAGGGCCGGTTAGAACCGTGGCGGCGGCGGGACGCGCGCAGGGCCGGGCGGGGCTCACCGTACACGTAGAAGACAGAGGACCAGCCTGTGTACTGCACCAGAATTCCGGCCAGGGGCATGGCGATGACGGCGCCGGCGTAGGAGCCTGGAGGTGCAGAGCAGCAACCATCAAACAACCAGCTTCATCCAGCAGAGCCGCACCAACATTTACTGCAAATTACCGCAGAAGGAGGTGGTGGCCAGACGGCTTCTCTCCAGGGGCGGGGCCCATTTACTCCAGATCCCGTGGCATGCTGGGTAGGTCACGCCCTGGAGACAAAGAGAAATTCGGCCCAACATGATCCCTTCATCAGCATCCCAGCCAGCCTCGACATTTCAGGTGACATTTCAGCCCGATCGGTATCATGCTCACCTCCACCAGGCCCTGCAGGATCCTGACGAAGATGACGCAGCCGTAGTGGACCCGCGCCGCGGAGGGGATGAACATGTTGAGGGTGGAGGTGAGCAGGATGGCGGCCCCGAACACCCTGGAACATTCCAACCGCGTCCGTTCATCATCTGCCTTTTATTCATATACATCTAATAGGCGTTGAAGGTTTTTATTATTATTATTATAATGATCTATTTATTTATTCATCTCGGTCACGCGCGTGACCTTGACCCCGCCCCTCCGGCACGCGCAGCGCGAATTAAAAGCCGTTCGATCATTTTATAATGAAGGCGCATTAATGGACGTTTTCGTCACCTGTTCGCCGCCAGTCTGGAGGAGATGTACCCCCCCGGGATCTGGGTGACGATGTAGCCCCAGAAGAAGGACCCGTGGATCATGCCCACCGTCTCCGGGTCCCAGTTAAACTTGGCTTTCTGCAGGAAACCAGCACACAAATTCACCCGATTCGCGCGAATTCGTTATAATTCGATCATCCTGGAGCAGACGCGGAATAAACCGTCAATTCTCCATTTTTAACACGTTTCGTACCAGAAAAATGGCAGAATTGAAATGCAGAATAAAAGCCCTGCGGTTCAAGGTCAAAGTTGAATCGGGGCGGGGCCGCACCTCTTTAATGATGATTTTCCCGCCCTGGTGGATGGTGCTGTTGTTGACCATGCTGACGATGGCCACGCCCAGGTTGCACCGGATGCCGAAGGAGATGCAGAAGCCCAGGCCGCTCATGATGGCGATGATGTAGCGGCGCGGGAGGCCGAAGCAGGTACAGTCGCACAGGGGGGGCTTCTTCTCGCGGTCGGTGGCGGGTCGCCCGTCCTCCGTCAGCTCGATGGTCTCCCCGGTCTTCTGCCTCTTCTCCAGAACCCTGAGGAGCAGGAGGTCCATGCGTCAGGAGGTCCGGCTGCGGTCCTCTATACATCTATACATCTACATTTACATTTACGTCCTTATCCAGAGGGACTTACAGTCAGTAGTTACAGTGGAGACACTCAGGGTTAAGTGTCCTGCTCAGGGACACGATGGTAGTAAGTGGGATTTGAACCTGGGTCTTCTGGTTCATAGGTGAGTGTTTTACCCCACTAGGCTATTACCACCCCACATCTATATTCTATACACACGCAGCTCTATACACACACACGCTATACATCTATACATATTCTATACACATGCAGCTCTATACACCAGCCGCATTCTATTAATTTGTACTCTATACACGCGCTATACATCTATGCATATTCTATACATCTGTACATCTACATTCTATTCACACGCAGGTCTATACACCTGTACTCTATACATTTTTATAGTACACACACTATACATTTTTACATATTCTATTCAGACGCAGCTCTATACACCAGCCGCATTCTATTAATCTGTACTCGATACACGCGCTATACATCTATACATATTCTATACATCTGTACACACTGCTGCATTCTAGAAATATACAGATAATTCGCACACTCTGGATTGTAGAATATATTCTGCACATATTCCGTGGCCCCCAGGGGCCCGGATGTGCACTGGAAGGTGTGGCTCTCAGCGATGATGTTCAGAAGCAGAATCTTTTTTTTTTTCTGTCTCCTGGTTAAAAAAACGATTGTCGGGATCAGCAGCGCGTCGTGAGAAAACCGCATTGCACCAATCCGGCCCCTTCACCTTCATCTGCATTCACTACTCATCTTCATCCAAAAAAAAATGAAACGCAGACATTTTTATAAATCAAACCAGGGCGCCGGGCATCGAAATTCGTCGAAAAAGGAACGAAATTACCTGCGCATTTCGCAGCTCTTTCCCACATCTTCTCTGATTTTCTACGTAATATTCGATTTTTATCATTTCGAATAAATTGTCATTTGAAACGTTTCGCTCGTTGCGAAATTAATTTTCTTTTAAATCCCGCACGAAATTATATTATATCGATAATCTCTTCATTTTCTGAAAAACGGAACAAATTCATTTCCGACCTCGGGGGTCGAAATTAGCAGGAGGAAATATTTTTAACGGGGGAACGAAAATAATCCGACGCAACGTGCGGGAATATGAAATTCTATTTACATTTTTTTAAATCATTTTTTGACATCAGCATCGACGGATAAAACGCGGAACTTTAATACAGAATATTTCTTGGAATATATGATGAGCCAGAATGAATACCTGTACACGTGCCCCAGCGTTTTTCCCGCCAGGTGCTTCAGCCCCTCCTTACTGGGCGCGAAGCCCCGCGCCTCGGTCGGCGCCTCCATCAGATCGTGCGAGTTTGTGTGGGAGTGGAAGCGTCTCTCGGTCAGTCACGAACTCGCCGCCGCCGCCGGTTCCGCTGGTGATGATGATGATGATGCTGATGCTGCTGCTGCCATCGCGGCGGGACAGGAGAACCGTCGCGGCTCGGCGCGGCTTCACAATGTGCACCCGCAGGCGGCGGTGCGCTGAGCGGGCACGCGCAGGGAGGGGTCGGCGGCGCGCACGGCGGCGGAGACGAGGACGGGCGCGCCACCGACGGACCTGTCGCTCTGATGGATATAAAAAGCGAATAAAAACACGAACGTCGGTCACGTGTTTAATCCGGTGGGGGCGGCGCCATGGAAACCAGATGATGTGGATGGGGCGGGTGGGGCGGGTGGGGTGTCCCCGGGAACGGTGGGACACTTCCATCACCGCCGGTTCCAAGTTCGACGTTCTAGGTTTTAGGTGATGCGAGAACCCGGGCGGGATGTTTGGCGTTCTAGGTTCTAGGTGATGGGATGGAGTGAAATAAAACGAATTTCTTTTCTTGTAAAGATGCGGGCTGAGAGAACAGGTCGCGGCCCACGGAGATGAAGCAGGTGAAACCTTCTACAACAGCGCCACCCAGCGGCAGAAAACTAGTTCCCGCTGCAACTTGGCCGTGTCTGTAATTCATGGAATAAATCATTTACATTTACATGTACAGTATTACATTTACATTTACGGTATTTACCAGACGCCCTGATCCAGAGCGACTTACAACGTACTTCCATGTCACCATGGATGAAGTGATCAGTTCTGGTTCACTAGGACCCCCAACTATGAATACAATCTTTTTATTCACTCTGTTCTAGTTTCTATACAGAAGTCAGACGAGAAGAAGGTTACAAGTTCATCTAAATCTTCTCTAAAGAGGAAGGTCTTGAGCTGTCGTGTGAAGGTGCTCAGTGACTGAGCTGGAAGTTCATTCCACCACCGAGGGGCCAAGACGGAGAAGAGTCTAGATGAGCGTCTTCCTTTTACCTTCAGAGATGGAGGGACCAGGCGAGCAGTACTGGAGGCTCGGAGTATACCAGGTGCAGTGCGAGGTGTAATAAGGGCTGTGAGGTAGGATGGTGCTACTCCATGTTTGGCTTTGTAGACCAGGATCAGTATTTAGAACCTGATGGTGCAGCTACTGGGAGCCGGTGGAGGGAACGTAGCAGAGGGGCGGTGTGGAGAACTTGGGAAGGTGCTGCTGCATTTTGTATTAGTTATAGAGGTCGGATGGCACTGTTCAGGCAGACTTTTTCATTTAAAAATGGAAACATTTTAGACATTTACGCAGTTTTATATAAAATGTTTAAGACATTTCTGAACATTTCTTTATAATTCATATGGTTTTATTTGGCACCTTCGTCCTCCACCAGCATGGTCATAAACAGCAGATTTAGATAAAGACCTGAAGAAATCATGCAATTCAAGCATATATAATCATAGTAATAAAAGACATGAAGTCAGCTGACAGAACAGAGCAGCAGATACACAATCCAGCAAGAAAAGAACAAAAAAAAAAAAGGCATCTTTAAGGTATGGGGACAACCTCAATGTGCAAATGGTTTTTAAAAAATCATCTTAAAGACAAGTTTCAGGGACAGTGATTTAATCACATTAAATAAAATCGAAATATTTAAACAATACAATGAAAAATAAAAAAAAAACACTAATCAACTTATTAAAACCCAACAAATAAAAACCCGAACACATCCTCCGCTCGACCTATTCGACTCCTACCTTAAACACTTCCAAATAGCAAACATTTCTGTATTTTCCCCAATGGAGTGTTTCTAGTTATGATTTGATAAATCGGGGCTCCGCCCACTGGTTAACAGTAGCGACGCCCTGTCGGGGTACAGATGGTCAGAAGATCAACCCGTTACTAGAACACGAGGAATCAGAAAATAAATGGATTCTGATTCTAGACAGAGAGGAACAGGCAGTGCATTATGGGAAATGTAGTCAAATCCAGAGGAAGGCAGGGATTGTGGGCATTTGTTTGACCCTTTGAACTGCGTATAAATCACATGATATTCCTGATTGAGCAGAGATATGATACTGAAGGCCATTTCTGGTGAAACTGGCGTTGATGCGGTCGTCTCAAGACAGTCCAACAGAATCCAGCGCAGACGATGTGGAGTAGGAGCACGTGAGATGGCTGTAAAGGAGAGAACCAGAGCAGGAGAGTCGTCCCCGTTCAGGGTGGACAAGTCCAGTGTGTCCACCTCCCAGTCACCCTGATTAGTGCTCCTGGCTGAGCACCAGGATCTCAGGTACGTGGCACGAGAACTTCAACGTCCTCAGCATCTTGGTTCTATATTCTGTGTCGGTTTTGTCCCAACAGTCGTGAGTACGGAGTGTGTGTGTGTGTGTGTGTGTCCACACCACTGAAGTCACTAATCTGAAAGTTATGCATTGGACTCATTTTCAGGTACAATTATAATAATTTAAAAAGCTCTTAAAAACATGTAAAAATGATTGGACAGATTGAAAACCAGAAAATTGGATAATTTGACACCAATTTCAACATGTGTCTAGCGGTGTGGACTTGTATGGATATGTGGGTGTGTGTGCGGGTCTACAGACACTCGGACAGTATGTGGTGTTTGTCGGGACTCTCAGATGGCAGCAGGGACGCCGTCTCGGTGCTGAAGCAGAGGCTCTGGCTCAGCTGCAGCTTCAGCCTCTCCACCTCGTAGTTGTGCAGGTACTCCTGGATCAGGTACCGCTCGCGTTTGACCCGGGCCTTCACCTCCGACGGCACGTCTGGGATCAGCCAGGCCACGAAGAACTTCACCACGAACACCACGTGCTGCAGGGAGACAGGAGACGGCGGAATTATGAATGTCCCCACAAACACATGGCTTTTCTGAGGACATTTTGTCGTCGCTCCCCTAGTAACAAAGAAATAAAGTTAACGTTCTCCTTCTTTTTACCGTTTCTGCCCAGCTTACCTCCATGATGATAATGAAGGCCAGTTTAGCTGCCAGGATGTGCCAGAACTGCATGGTGTGTGAATACTGGCGATCATGACCAGGCGGGTAACGGTAGTCCCGATACCTGAGATGCGCAATCGAGGAATGACGTTAAAAATAAGACACACACACGGAGACAGGACACACCCGGAGACAGACAGACCGACCGACCTGCAGGTGGTGATGAGCGTCTGATTGAACCAGGTCGGGTTCTCCGACTCGTCGGGCCTGTTGGGGGCGGGAATCTGGGAGATCTCGTACACACTCAGGCTGTTGTTGATGTAGCCTCTCATGGTGGCCTCTGACCCCGGGTGGTAGGCATACAGGTACACCAGGCGTGGAATCATGTCCGAGGTGAACGCCATGATGAAGGCCTGCAGAAGGTGTGGGGTGGGACCAGGCCGAGAGAACGTCCAAATAAATCAACACATTCGCATTTATTAGTGTAAGAACCGGACTGAGACTGACGTTGGTGACGACAGACAGGATGGCCACCACGTTCAGGATCTCCTGCCAGGCACCGATGTTGCGCGCTTTGGCGGCGACGGTGCGACGGTACTGGGTGGTGAACTTCCAGGCGTCCACACGCACTTCCAGAATGTTGTTAAAGAGAGCCAGCAGCGGGGCCAGAGGAAACGAGGCAACGAAGAGCGTGATGAAGCCAAACTGGATCACTGGAACCAACATGGAAAATGTGAGGTTAATTGTGATGAATTCATTTGCACTTTGCATTTCAAACTATCGTCACAGCTCAACTTCCTAGAAGACCAATTACACTGATGCACACATCAGAGCTTGAAGCAAGCAAATTTCATTCCCAAAGACACTTTATGTTCAAATTTTTCTTATTATTATTTACAGACAATACCGTTCTGGAAATGCACTTAAAGTACTTCATTACTTTATTAAACCAGGGATATTAATTAAAAGAGCTTGAGTTTACAATATGCATGTCCATGTCCAATTTCATTCTGTCTCCCACTAAAACCCTTTTAAATAAAAAAATAAAGTGATTAATTGAGATTATTTACAAAGCCTCTAATTAATTAAATGATTTTTTTTTAAGTCGAGTCCCACTCCTAATAAAAATCTAAAATGTAAAGCCGCTGTAAAGTTCCCACCACTCACCCATCTCCAGGTACTCATGGAAAAGACCAAACTGGCTGAAGCTGAGGAGGTCGTGGTCCTGCTCCCAGCGGCTGTAGACTTTTTCCGGATGCTTCCGAGCCTTCCTGCTGCCCCACCAGTTCCGTACGAGCCTGGCAACATTGAATGGCAGGATTTATTCATGCCGCCTGGTCTCCTGCGGACTCTCCGCTCGCTACACCTAGCAGAACCTACGGCAGCAGAGCCTCCTGGACGTTCCCCACCAGCTGCTTCCCCGCCATGACGATGACCAGCTGGGTGGACAGTTCGATCAGACAGCCGCCCGGGTCACACTGAGCAGGACCGTAACCAGAGAGTCATTTCATTCAGGTTAATATACTACCCCACTCGAAGTCTCATTCTGAGGACCACTGACCTCTTCATTCCTCAGCCCACTCCACCTGCCAAACATGTAGCGGTAGTCGCCGGGGTGGCCTACAAACTTGCCCTTGAAGAAGGCCACGTAGAAGCAGGAGGAGTAGAAGTTGACGAACTGGAACATGAACATCTTCATGGTCAGCTTGTTCTCGTACTCCAGGTGGGTCTTTGGTATCTCTGGTGAGGAAAGTCGTTAGAAGGCTCAGACATCTCCTCGATAGCACAATGCTCCCAGGATTCCTAAAGCAGACGCAGCATGGTGCTCCTCACCCATGTCCGTTATCCAGATGGCCACGTGCTCGTACAGGAAGTTGAGGACCAGGATGAGGATGAAGTTGATGCAGGACGCGGTGACGGAGGTGGCCAGCTGGGGCGTGATGAGCGAGCCCACCAGCTGGATGTGGTTGGTGGGGCTGTCCTTCATGATGCTGGCGAACGCTGCGTACACGGCCAGCCGGTACGCGATCACGCCCATGATGCAGGCCAGGATCAGGCAGATCTGCAGGAGACGGCGCCCAGGCTGTCAGGCACGTCAGAGCTGGGTGGACAGTCAGAAGGTACCGGAGGGAAGTGGTGGAAACGCTCACCCAGAACAGCACCGTGGCTCCAGAGAGGCAGAACCGGGCGCACTTGCTGGGCAGGGGCAGGAACGGCTCCATTTCCTAGAGAAGAACCAGTCGTGTGCGTCACTGCTCCTACTGCTTCTCCACCAAACAGACTTCCCCGGCGGGGCCGGATTACCTGGGTGATGCGGTTGAGCCGGCGGTTGGTGCACTTCAGCTCGAACTCTGGCCGGATCTGCAGCTGCTGCTGCTCCTCCTCAAAGTCCACCAAATCCCACTCGTACTCCAGCCGAGCCTGGCGCCGCTTCCAGAACTCCAGGAAGAGCGTCACTGCGGGAACGCGTCCCGTTCAACTCCAGACTCACTTTAAACCAACGGTTCCGACGTGAACGGGACCAAACTCACCCCAGATACCCATGAAGATGGCAAAGAACACGGTGGCTTCATTATCAAACAGATGCGACTGCTGAAGTAGAAAAAGGAGAAATCCCTTTCAGAAGGTGAAGTGAAGTGCACACAGTGAAATTTGTCCTCTGCATTTAACCCATCACCCTGAGTGAGCAGTGGGCGGCCATGACAGGCGCCCGGGGAGCAGTGTGTGGGGACGGTGCTTTGCTCAGTGGCACCTCAGTGGCACCATGGCGGATCGGGATTCGAACCGGCAACCTTCTGATTATCTTCAATCTTCTTCAATCATCAGCAGGTAATTAACAGAATGCAGATTTAGAATTGGAGTCATGCACCTCACGACACTGTATTGATTAGTTTCCCGTTTGTGGATTAAGCCTTTAATACAGGAAAGTGACGCAAGATCAATTTGTAACCAATACTTTACTGGCTTGATGAGAACCTTTAATGCAGGTTTCCCGTTCGTAGATTAAGCCTCGTGCTAAACCAGAAGAGAAGGAACTTCTCCATTAAAAAAGGCCTGAAGTCCAGGACTAGCAGGACTCTAGACTAACTTTTTCTCTTGGGTGCAAAAGCACAAAAGTTAACCGTTAACAACGCACTTTTACAAGGCCTATGATTAGCCCTTCACGATATACGATTGGTTTGAATTTTGACCCGATATGTGTTTGTTGCCCTCCGTTTTTTATTAGGTTGCATGTGGCCTCCAGAGCCCCAACTAGGCTGGACCTACGTCCACCTCCTCGTCCACGCCCCGACCTACGTTCACCTCCTCATATGTAAAAATATGCAGATCAGCTCCACCGCTGTACTGCAGCTCAGAAGATGGCTTCTCACCCAGGAGGACAGGCAGGTGGAGTTCAGCTTCCAGTAGCTGCATTTCTTATCACACAGAGGACACATGACGATGATGCCCCCGATCTTGGAATCACAGATCTCCTTACTGCAGAGAAGCAGGGGGATCAAGAGAACATTCTTAGGAATTAGGAATAAACGATATTTGAATCCAGGAAGTCACATTCACCTGGAGACGTTGTCTTCGTAGCTAAGGACCCCGTACAGGAAGCAGATGACGCCCATCACAGCAGCGAAGAACAGCATCTCTGTATAGAAGCCCAACCAGGCAAAGTAGATTCCGATCTTCTCACCGTAGTACTTCCTGTCACCAAAAAACTTCTTGGACATCACCATGGAAACAGGCTAACTGTCTAGACTTCGAGGAGACACAGATCCTCCCAAGTCCTACAAGATGCTCACCACTTTCACCACAGACCTCAGCGTGATGAAGAACAGGATCTTCATCATGAATTAGAATACGTTTCAACAGCAGTTACAACAGGTGTGATGGTAAACGTGCATGTTTGGACACAATCACACACACACAAAACACACACGACACTATACACTAACGTATACAGTACAGGCCAAAAGTTTGGACACCTTCTCATTCAACGTGTTTTCTTTATCTTCATGAACATTTATGTTGGTAGATTCTCACTGAAGGCACCAAAACTATGAATGAACACATGTGGAGTTCTGTACTTAACAAAAAGTGGAGACCTGACCTCCACAGTCACCGGACCTGAACCCAGTCCAGATGGTTTGGGGTGAGCTGGACCAACAAGTGCTGAACACCTCTGGGAACTCCTTCAAGACTGTTGGAGAAGCATTTCAGGTGACGACCTCTTGAAGCTCATCGAGAGAATGCCAAGAGTGTGCAAAGCAGGAACCAGAGCAAAGAAACTAGAATATAAAACATGTTTTCACTTATTTCACCTTTTTTTGTTAAGTACAGAACTCCACATGTGTTCATTCATAGTTTTGATGCCTTCAGTGAGAATCTACCAACGTAAATGGTCACGAAGATAAAGAAGACACGTTGAATGAGAAGATGTGTCCAAACTGAACTGTATGTGCGTGAATACATGTATATATGTGTATAGGTGTGTGTGTGTGTATATGGGTGTGCGTGTACAGGTGTGAGCTGACCGTATGAGGTTGAGCGGCTGCTCCTTGTAGAAGGTGAGGAATCGAGCCCAGTGTTTATAGAGGAGGTGACGTTCGTTCTCACACCGCGACTCCCGCGCCTTCTTCCAGTAACGACACTGCAGGACAAGACAGAGGAGAACACAGTCCAACCTGGCAACACACCACAGACTGGTTCAGCCACATCAGACCATGACACTCACATCATGGAGAGGGAAGGCGGAAGTGTAGGTGCCGTTGCTGAGCAACCGTTTAATGCCAGTCTTGTCCCTTTCCTGGCAGTCATCCGTGTAGTAGGGACAACGTGTAAGGATGTAGTAAACCTGTAGTGGACAGGTGATCACCTGGTGCACATCTAGTCTGGAGCAGACTGTGGTAATATTTGATATTATCTGAGTGAACGACTCACAATCCTGTTGCGGGTGGACGGGGGGAAGAACGTCTCCTTGTCATGGATGAGGAAGAAGTCCATCTTGGCCTTGTCGAAGGGCGAGGTGAAGTAGTCCGGTTCTGGTCGCATGATTCGCTCAGGGAGGCGAAAGGGGAGTGTGACCCAGCTCAGAGGGTCCTGCCGTGCCTTGGGGATGTCGCTGGCCTTGAAGGGCACTTTGACCTTCAGGACATCAGCGTAGGTGGCCAGAACGTCCCAGGGAGCATGGACCTTCAGAAAGTAGGTCTTCCCATCATCAGAGTTCTGCAGAAAAAGAGTGGAGATGTTGAAATTAGGTCTTGAAGTGTTGTTGTGTGATTCCTAATTGTGGCCCCTAGGGGGCACTAGGACACAGCAGTGAAGCCTCCTTACCGATTTATCCTCCAGCTCCAGCTCCAGGCCCACTTTCTCCAGACTGGCTTCAAACGCCTTCCTCCTCTCCTGCCAATAATAACACTCATACTCTGAAACAGACATCTGTAGCGAACATAGAGCCACTTATTCACTCATATCTACATCCCAGACCATCTACTGAGGTCTCCACAGAACCAACACTGACCCAAACCAGGACATCACGCTTCATAATCTCTCTACATCCCAGACCATCTACTGAGGTCTCCACAGAACCAACACTGACCCAAACCAGGACAACATGCTTCATAATCTCTCTACATCCCAGACCATCTACTGAGGTCTCCACAGAACCAACACTGACCCAAACCAGGACAACATGCTTCATAATCTCTCTACATCCCAGACCATCTACTGAGGTCTCCACAGAACCAACACTGACCCAAACCAGGACATCACGCTTCATAATCTCTCTACATCCCAGACCATCTACTGAGGTCTCCACAGAACCAACACTGACCCAAACCAGGACAACATGCTTCAGAATCTCTCTACATCCCAGACCATCTACTGAGGTCTCCACAGAACCAACACTGACCCAAACCAGGACATCACGCTTCATAATCTCTCTACATCCCAGACCATCTACTGAGGTCTCCACAGAACCAACACTGACCCAAACCAGGACAACATGCTTCAGAATCTCTCTACATCCCAGACCATCTACTGAGGTCTCCACAGAACCAACACTGACCCAAACCAGGACAACATGCTTCATAATCTCTCTACATCCCAGACCATCTACTGAGGTCTCCACAGAACCAACACTGACCCAAACCAGGACAACATGCTTCAGAATCTCTCTACATCCCAGACCATCTACTGAGGTCTCCACAGAACCAACACTGACCCAAACCAGGACAACATGCTTCAGAATCTCTCTACATCCCAGACCATCTACTGAGGTCTCCACAGAACCAACACTGACCCAAACCAGGACAACATGCTTCAGAATCTCTCTACATCCCAGAACATCTACTGAGGTCTCCACAGAACCAACACTGACCCAAACCAGGACATCACACTTCATAATCTCTCTACATCCCAGACCATCTACTGAGGTCTCCACAGAACCAACACTGACCCAAACCAGGACATCACGCTTCATAATCTCTCTACATCCCAGACCATCTACTGATGTCTCCACAGAACCAACGGAAGGTCACTCAGCATGCTGGACCACTGAACTACAGCGCTGGTCAACAGGCTACTATCTTCTGATGCAGTGGTCCAGAAAAGCAAGAAGAGACTGACCATGTAAAAAAAATACAAATATGATCTTTCCCTCAGAAAACGGAAGGTGGACTCTCCTGGAAATCTCCACCCATCTGAGCCACTTGACCCACTTCCACTTCTGTAAACCACTTCTCCATCTGGCCTCCCTCAGAGCCTCCTCTGTGGAGCAGCAGTCTCAGCAACTTCGTCCACACGTTTATTCTGGCTGATCTGACAGCCCCATCGCAGACACATCGGAGAAGAGTGGAGGTCCGAGCCGTACCTGCTTCTTGTCGCCATCTTTGTCATCGACGTAAGAAAGGACGAAGTCGATCCTCCGCGCGCCGTCCCTGAAGTAGACGGAGTCTCTATTCAGCTCCTTACCGCCCTGCAGACAGACAGACTTCTATTAAGCATGATGTTCTTGCTGAGAAGGTTTTCGGTCGGGATAACAGGTGATGCTTCTTGCGTTTCTTCTCGCCTTCAGACACATTAAAATATGCAGGTGATGCAGCTTCTGTATGAAGGTGCAGGTGATAAGGAGATCAATAGGAACAGTTCAAAAGTACAGAACTGTGGAGGAGTCAGAAGGAACTCAAGAGGATCTGGAGTCAATAAAAACCAAATCCTGGATACAGAAGACTCACCTGCCTGGTGGCAAAAGTAGTGTCAAGGGAGACGACAAGAGCAGGAAGAGTCATGGAGAAGCAGGATTCAGAGCAGCAGAAAAGCATTCATCACTAAAACCGCCAATCATCCCAGACACGCCCACTTTCAAAAACAACAACTTTCATTTCATTTCTGAAATCCGCACAACCACAGGAAGCCAATCATAACTACACTGAGAGGGACGGACACACACACACACACACACACACCTCGTCCAGATCACCTTACACCACAATCATAAAACTCTCCATAATACAGCAGATTATACAGCAGTATGTCTGATAGAAACCAGAAGATGACCAAGCTGCTGCTGCAGCAACAGGAGCTCTGTGTGGGTCACGGGGTCAGAAGAAGCAGGATTAGTGTGTGAGAGGGATCGTCATTGTGAAACGTGTCCTCGGTATTTAACCGTCGCCCTTGGTGACAGGCGCCCGGGGACCTTCATCAAGGCCATACAGCAGCCAGATTCCAGACCAGAAGCTCCCGTCTCCAACCCGGCCAGCAGGAGCGTTTCATTCACTGAGAAACCTTCATTATTCAAGCCTGGCCTGTAAAGTAGTGCATTCTGGGTAATCACCAAATAAAACACTCCTCTCAACATAAACCAGTGTGTAAGGAAAGGAATGTTCTGTGTGTGTGTGTGTGTGTGTGTGTGTGTGAGAGAGAGAGGAGATTTTAGAGGAACATTCCTCGTAAATGAACTGCTTTTTTGGCTTTTTACACAGATAAGGTTTGTGTGTGTATGTGAACTAGACTGGGGGCAGGAGGTGGTATGTTCTGTCTGTGTGTGTGTGTGTGTGTGTGTGTGTATACATGTCTCCTACCTCACTGTGACCCGGCTGCCATCTCTCTCGGTCTGAGGTGGAGTTCAGGCCGTTGTTGTCCTCTGAGGATCAGGGAGAAAAGATCAGACATCAGCGCACAACTTCTACATGAATAATTCAGACACGCCTGTCGGTGTTCAATATCAGGATGTTCTGTTACTTCTTCTCAAATTCAACAAATTCAAACGTTCACACACTGAAACGGAGCATAAAGGGGCTGAGATGGGGCAGAAAACACACACACACACGGATTCCTGTGGTTCACTCCTCTTCCGAGCCAGTAATATGAGCGTGTGTGCGTGTGTGTGTGTGTGTGTGTGAGCATCATGGCGGCCTGGTGGAACCTCTCGTTAGAACCCGGTGCCGCAGGATGATGCAGCAGCAGCTTTCGCTCGTCCTGACGTCCAGATGCTCTGTTTCTATCTTAAAATGTGTTTCCTGCTCGTATCTCAACTGTGGCCGACGCCCATTTCTAATAACACACCAACTACCATCCGGTGATAAGAGACACTCGCACGCACACGCACACACACACTCACACAAACACACTCACACAAACACACTCACACGGCCAAATATATAAAAATATCATTTTAATTAATGAATCAGCAACAAGGTTACGACTGTTTACAGAATAAAGTTCGAACTCCAGGGATGAATATTCTATATTATCACAGAAGAAAGGTGTGAATGCAGTGTGCAAGCGTGATATCGCGTGTGCGCGCACACACACACACACACACACCACACACACACACACACACACACACACACACACACACACACACAGACACACACAAATGATGAAAAACAATAACCCCAGCAACAGCGTATTAAAGCTAGTAAAGCCCGAACACCACTACGACCATAGCGCTCTAATGAAGCACCACACACACACACACGCACACACACACACACAGGTTAAAAACAAAACGTTAAATGGAGGAAAGTGTGTAATCTCGGTAATGAGCACAAAACTAATTATTGTGTTTTGAATGGAGAAAACCATCCAGGTATCATGTTCCTCAAAGACGCCTCCTCAACTCTAATCAGCTGGTGTGAAGTGGAAGTGATGAAGTGTGTGTGTGTGTGTGTGTGTGTGTGTGTGTGTGTGTGCGTGTGTGTGTTTCAGTGCATCTTTAATAAGAAGCCCTACTGATTAAAAACTGAGAACAAGATCATGATGCTGCAGCTGGTGTGTATCACACCACCACTGACCCAATGATACGTACGTGTGTGTGAGTGTGTTTATTTGCCAAATCACACAAAATTATGACGCAATGAACAGAAAATGTGTTGCTGATGCAACTGAAAATTATCAGGCACTCAAACAGTGTATGTACGTGTGGGAAAGAGACACTTACAGACCCAGCATGTTGGAAAAGAGAGCGAGAAACCGAGATGAGGAGGAAACCCAACACAAAGCAGACAGAGCAGAGCGACACCGACACACAGGAACATGGAGCAGGAGAACCAACAACAGGGCGTGGTTCTGTCCGTACCTGTGATGGTGCTCATCCTGAAGCCTGTGAGCACAGCTGAGCAGTCTTCAACAGAGAAACACACACAGGCGGAGCGTTAGGAACACACACAGTGACCAAACACACACTGTTAAGAGGCGGGACCACGCCCTCCAGAACCAAACAAGACCAGAATTAATAGTCCAGAACAGAAACAGGAAGCAAATCAGTAGACAGGGTTCCTGGCTGACCACACCCACACAAACATGGACTTTTACTGAATTCAGTTCAGTTCGACCAAACATTGCATCATGTGACCCTGAGCCCACTGTGATGTGGGGGAGAGTCGGACTCAGAACCTGAGGGTTCCTCAGTCCAACCTCCACCCTTCAGAGACACGCCCGCTATTAGAACCACGGCCATTCAGCCATGAAGTCGGAGCAACTGCTGTGTTTCTTTAAGGGAAATCTGCAGAGTCCGGTGAAGAAGACCGGGGGGGAGGAGCTGGGTCCGGTAAAGAAGACGGGGGGGAGGAGCTGGGTCCGGTGAAGAAGACCGGGGGGGAGGAGCTGGGTCCGGTAAAGAAGACGGGGGGGAGGAGCTGGGTCCGGTGAAGAAGACCGGGGGGGAGGGGGTTTGCGGGCCCGGTAAAGAAGACGGGGGGGAGGAGCTGGGTCCGGTAAAGAAGACCGGGGTGGGGGTGGGGGGGCAGCATTGTGAGCCAGGGTGACCTCGTATACAAGTATTAATTTTGGATATGATGTAAAATCGCAGTCCAGGATTTCCCTTCTTCAGGGTAGAAGGACGTTTTTACTCGTCCTGTCCTGACAAAGACACTGTTAACACAGTAAATCTGGGTTCCTCGTTACTTGGCCAGACCCCCCATCTGCTCAACTTTCAAATTTAATCACCAGGTCCTGTTGCCATGGCTACACCCCATCCCCCTTCCCCAGACGCCCGTAAGATAAACACGACTTCCCCCTTCTACGGTCCGACCGCGCGATCCGTCAGGGAGGTCACCACCCGCTAAACTGAGACCAGCCGCACACCCGACAAATTCCCATACAGATGGACTCCATGTGAGGAAGAGTGATAAGGGTCGCGGCGAGGGACGATATGTCACCAGCGCCTCACGCCACATCCGCCTCTTCATTACTCCCAATTAGCAGCCAGTCCCAGTGACAGCAGGACAATGGCGCTTCACATTCTCCTGACGATGGGAAGTGTGGGTCTGAGTCCATTTTTCTTTCAGTTAATAAATTCTGCGCTAAACCAAGAACCGAACCCATGAGTTATAAGGGCGTCTTTCACCGAAACCAATTAAACTAATATTTAAAAAGCAAATAAGGGCACCATCGCTTTTCGTTTATCATACAAGCTCTTGCTGGTGGGAGGGGCCTGAATGCTGATGTGGAAGAAGGGGCGGGGCTTCAGAGAGGAGACGTTTTTATGGGTATATTAAGGTTGTGTGTTCAGCCTAGAAGTCTTTATAAAAGAACGACAGCTACATGGTTCCTATCTGCACAACTCTACATATTAAGAAGAACACATATGCGCCCTTTCCAGAGTTATTAAAATACGGAGGTTTTGCCCACGCCGCAATGAAAAACTGACATAAAGCCATCACACTCTTATTGTGGAATTGTGAATAGAGTGATTACTGTAAAATGATTATTTGGTGAGATGCACTGAGGTGCAGACATGAAGATTCACGAGCAAAGAGAACCAACAGACTCATCGGCAAAAATCCCAGATACAGCCGATAATTTACCGTCGAGAAATCGCTCCGGCACGTTATTACTGAAAGTGCTTTTACTGAAGGTCCATCGATCATCTTCCACCATTCGACCTGCTCAGCATCAGAAACGTGCCTGCATCTCAGACGGAGCCGAAATAACCGACAGGCCACGTCCAGCTGGACATGCCGCTATACTTTCATCATAAATCACTGTGGTATCTTAATAACACGCTTACTTTTCTGATGTTTGTTTGTGCTATAAAAACACACTGCATAAATTATAGACCAACAAAGGAAGTGTCACCACGTTTTATTGCTACACGGGCCTATGTAATCCCCCCTAACCATTACTACATCGCATATATTACCCACAATACAACGCGGGGCTGCGGACACGATACAACTGCAGAATTCGACGCCTTGTGCAGCTACAGAAATCATATGAATAATCGTGGGTCTTCAGCGGAACTGCTCTCTCAAACACTCCATTGTCTGGACTTTGAATGCGATTTGAATGTTTCCATCAGCAAAGAAGAGCAAAAGCTGCAGAGTGAAGACGATTTGAAAGACAAATCTGCTGGTGTCGGGGGATCAATACCAACATTTACAGGCTGAAACCGAGTCCATGGGGAGATCAATTAAAACTCCTGCTGGTAGAAACATCACGCCTGGAATGGGTGGCAGTGGAAGTAGGAGACGGGGGACATCGTTAAAAACCCCAGAAAGTCCTCCACACAGACCTCCGTGGATCCAGGAGGTGTGGACATTCAGCGTAACATGAAACATGCCTTTTTCATAGCGGTATTGTGTGTGTGTGTGACGTCATGTCCAGAGCGGTCAACAGTGACGTCATCGGCGGGCACAGAAACTTTGGAGCTGGAAACAATATATATATATATACACACACGGCTGACTTAAACTAGCCTAAACTGGCTCAAATTAAGCTAAAGTAGTATAAACCGGCTCAAGTTAAGCTAAACTAGTGTAAACTAGCTCAAGTTAAGCTAACCTAGTCGAAAATGAAGGTAAACTAGTGGAGATGAGGCGGTACATGAACCTCCTCCCCGCCGCCTGGCTGCTTTTTCTATGAATGTGGATGAAGCGGAGCGCCACGTTTCCAGCGCGGCGCCGAGTAAAAACTCACCGCCGACCTGCGACCCCCGCCGGTTCATCTCGATCAGCGTCGCGTCCCTCGTCTTCCCCGCAACTCGCTTCATTTCTGGCGAGCGGCGCGGATCCAGCCGCTACACCTTCATCCCGCCATCCACACGGCCAGGATGGTGGCTGTTAAAGGGGACGGATCACGAGGAGGAGGACATTTCAGTCGGCAGAGGAGGAAAACGCGCGCACACGCACACACACTGAGACACACACATATACATACATACACACACACAGACACACACATATACATACATACACACACACACACACACATACACACACACACACACACAGAGACACACACATATACATACATACACACACACAGACACACACATATACATACATACACACACACACACAGAGACACACACACACACACACAGAGACACACACATATACATACATACACACACAGACACACACATATACATACACACACACAGACACACACATATACATACATACACACACACACAGAGACACACACACACACACATATACATACATACACAGACACACACACACACACAGACACGCACACACACACATATACATACATACACACACACACAGAGACACACACACACACACACACAGAGACACACACATATACATACATACACACACACAGACACGCACACACACACATATACATACATACACACACACACACACAGAGACACACACATATACATACATACACACACACACAGAGACACACACACACGCACACACACACATATACATACATACATAAACGCACACAGAGACACGACAGCTACGTTGTTCATATCAGCAGTTAGAACGATTCTTCACGGATACAAATATCATGTTTGTAACGTTGTAATGTCACCGTTACCTTGGCAACATTGTCCACACACGGTCCAGTGGTGGCCTAGCGGTTAAGGAAGCGGCCCCGTAATCAGAATAACGATCCGAGGTGCCACTGAGCAAAGCACCGTCCCCACACACTGCTCCCCGGGCGCCTGTCATGGTGCCTGGTTAAATACAGAGGACAAATTTCACTGTGTGCACAAGTGACAATCACTTCACTTTCACACTCATCTGGACTGCAGTTACTGTATTTAGAAACACAATAATTACTATGGCAACACTATATATATTATATACAGTACAGGCCAAAAGTTTGGACACTTTCTCAATCAATGCGTTCTCTTTATCTTCATGACCATTTACGTTGGTAGATTCTCACTGAAGGCAGCAAAACTATGAATGAACACATGTGGAGTTCTGTACTTAACAAAAAAAGGTGAAATAAGTGAAAACATGTTTTATATTCTAGTTTCTTTGCTCTAGTTACTGCTTTACACACTCTTGGCATTCTCTCGATGAGCTTCAAGAGGTCGTCACCTGAAATGCTTCTCCAACAGTCTTGAAGGAGTTCCCAGAGGTGTTTAGCACTTGTTGGTCCAGCTCACCCCAAACCATCTGGATTGGGTTCAGGTCCGGTGACTGTGGAGGTCAGGTCTCCACTTTTTGTTAAGTACAGAACTCCACATGTGTTCATTCATAGAGTTGATGCCTTCAGTGAGAATCTACCAACGTAAATGGTCATGAAAATGGTCATGAACACATTGAATGAGAAGGTGTCCAGACTTTTGGCCTGTACTGTAGATACAAGGTAAATAGAAAATATCAGGCAACAAGACGAACAAATTGAAGAGAAAATTTCAAGTCCAAATTACACTGCTCAAAAATTTTTTTTAAATCCTAGCTCTGAATGAAACATACTTATTTAATACTTTGTTCTTTACAACATTAAATGTGCTGACAGCCAAATCACACAAAAATGATCAATTTGAAATCAAATTTATCAACCCATGGAGGTCTAACTGTAGGCTGATCCAACTTTGATGTAATAACCTTGGAATGGAGGAAAAAGTCAAGATGAGGCTCAGTAGGGGGTGTGGCCTCCACGTGCCTGTATGACCTCCCTACAACGCCCACCTGTGGACGTTGGGCCCTCATACCAGCCTCAGGAAGTCTGTTTTTGCACATTTGTGGCCTGCTGGAGGTCATTTTGCAGGTCTCTAGCAGTGCTCCTCCTGTTCCATCTTGCCCAAAGGTGGAGGTAGCGGTCCTGCTGCTGGGTTGTTGCCCTCCTACGGCCTCCTCCACGTCTAGTGGTGTACTGGCCTGTCTCCTGGTAGCACCTCCATGTTCTGGACACTACGCTGACAGACACGGCAAACCTTATTGCCACATGTCGTATTGATGTGCCGTCCTGGATGAGCCACTTGTGTGGGTTCTTGACTCCATCTCATGATACCTCAAGAGTTAAAGTGCCGCCAGCATTCAAAAGTGACCAAAACATCAGCCAGAAAGCACAGGAACTGAGAAGTGGTCACCACCTGCAGGACCACGCCTTTATTGGGGACGTCTTGCTAATTGTTTAGAATGTCCACCTCTTGTCTGTTTCATTTGCACAGCAGCACGTGAAATTGATCGTCAGTGTTGATTCCTAAGTGGACAGTTTGGGCTGATAGTGTCCTAGCGGGTAACACACTTTCTTATGAACCAGAAGACCCAGGTTCAAACCCCACTTACTACCATCGTGTCCCTGAGCAGGACACTTAACCCTGAGTGTCTCCAGGAGGGACTGTCCCTGTAACTACTGGGTGGTAGTAGCCTAGTGGGTAACACACTCACCTATGAACCAGAAGACCCAGGTTCAAATCCCACTTAATACCATCATGTCCCTGAGCAGGACACTTAACCCTGAGTGTCTCCAGGGGGGGACTGTCCCTGTAACTACTGACTGTCACCCTGAGTGTCTCCAGGGGGGGGACTGTTGCTGTAACTACTGACTGTATATAAGGGCGTCTGATAACGCTGTACATGTAATGTTTTTGCGCAGCGTATATTATTAACACGCCCACGCCATCTCTCCCTCTCCCCAGTTGACCGGATGTGTAATGCAGTCGATCTCTGCAGTCTTTTCACACATATTATGTATTTTCATTTTTGAAATGACATTTACATGAACATTAGTTTGCTGTCGTATATACGGCCTCCCCCATTATAATCTGATGGGATCCCCAGTGTCGCCACCTGCTGGCTGCTGTGGGACTTCATGACTCTGCACCTGGGGGCTCTTCCAGCTCTGCACATCGCTCACACTCCCTCGGCAGTGCATGTTCATACGGTACATTTACATACATATACGCTCATTCCTGCACGGTGCACATGGAGGGTCACTCATATAATATTATAACCGACACTACTCAACCAGAAAAGAGAAGAAATGCAGTGTGACCACATGGTGGCGCTCTGTGTCCACAGGATTCGATGAGCTCCTCATAGAGCTGTGAACTCCTCCAGAGGTCCATGAAAGGAACAGGACGTTCGCGGAACCTGCTGAAGACAATACATATACAGAGTATTAAAACGAGTTAATTTGCGTCCTGTCCTTTAATGAATATGGAATGAAGATGTTCATAGTATAGCCTCACATTAGAGATTGAGTAGCATTACTTAGTCCCAAATTTACATCTTTACGCAACAAAACGTGGACAATTTCTTAATGTCAAGCTCTCTTACCAATTAGAGCAACTAATGCATCATGATGTTAACCACAGAGTGGTGACTTCTGACCTGCAGCAGTAGCTCGTGTCTCAGTGAAGCTGGTTCAAGCTGAGTCACAGACTGGCGCTGTGAAACTGACCGTGCAGTCAGGGATCAGTTAGCATGCAATCATCAGCCATTACACTGTATTTTACTACACAGCACGCTTGCAGAAGCATTGTCCTGCTTCCCATAGTGCACCTTGGTGCCAGGTGTTCATGTGATGGTCATCAGGACAGGACGCCTACTACCGTTGCTCCAGTTCTGACCCCCACGCGTCCACGGTAGGAGATTTTTCTGAGCGACAGAAGCCCTCGTTTTAGACCAGACAACACAGGGCTGTAGTACCTAACAACATGAAACATGCTGCTGCTCATGAAGTAGCAGGGTGCCGATCCCCAGCCAGCACCTGCGATCCAGTAAACATGCTGTTCCTCAGGGAGCAGCCCAGGGGACGGGTGCTCCTTCTGGGTACCATGTTGGCTGAGTAGAAGCAAACCTGTCTTCTACCAACAGGGACTTCAAATCTGTTTATCGTGCTGCCTTCCAGCAGTCGCTGACAATCCCTTCTTTCTTTCTCCTTCTTCATCTGTTTCTTGGTTGCTTGGGCTGCTGGAGCATCAGAAGAGCATTAGATGCTGAGGACTTCATATCTGCTGTCCGAGAACACGATTGATCTCCCCATGTCCTGCTTTTACCCCGTCAGACACCATGCACACACACAGATCAAACCCCACTTACTACCATCGTGTCCCTGAGCAGGACACTTAACCCTGAGTGTCTCCAGGGGGGGACTGTCCCTGTCACTGCTGACTGTAAGTCGCTCTGGATAAGGACGTCTGGTAAAGGCTGTAAATGTAAAATATAAGTGATCACACCTGCAGGGCTACACACACACACACACACACACACACAGTCTTATACACCTTCCTCGTACAAAACGTAAAACGGCTCTACAGCCACTGCAGCCTGATATTCTGTTAACGATGAGATCAAGACCCCCGGTGTCACTACGCTCACACCATGCCACATCGCCACGGCAACAATGGCCCATTATCACTGCATTCTGTGGAGTCGACAAAGCACACACACACTGTACAAGCGTCTCAGCTAGCGCCGTGCAGCACCCTTGCGTGCGCTGAGGAATATTTTTGAACTAAAATATCCATATCCATATGTAGTGTCCGTGCATGTGACTACAGGAAGTCACACCTACGATGCAGGACGCTGAGCGCTGCCAGGGCGTCCTCCTGAAAAGTGACACTGAGCCATGAAGCCATTGGCCTTAATGCTTCAGTGCACTGCGTCCCTGAAAGAGTTCGACACACAGTCTTCCCTCCGCTGCAACAAGCAGCCACACCATTATTTCCTCTGCATTCGACCTGCGCATGGCCACAAGGCAGGAGGGGCCGAGTCAGCTCCTCTCCACCCGCTCCTGCACTGGCGTTCCTCGAAGTCGCGCAGAGCCGCCACCTTCTTCCGGTGACGCGCTACAAGGCCTCCCGTGCGGCGAAGGCGAACTCAGGACGTTAGACATGAGCTCATGTTTCCTGGAGCCATTAACACTGCAGCGCACCACATTTACCCCATGACTGCGTTAATTATGTCAGCGCGATTTGTGGTAATGCTCTTCATGTCTGAAGTCAGCCATGCTCTGCATGCTCATGCACGCGGCGCATCGTCTCATTTTCACTCTTATAATGTGCTTTTACTAATTGGATCAAATTGGTCAGAAGATGCTGCGTTTTATCACCAAAGCAAGAATAATTCGCAGAGAACACTTACAGAGATCAGCTTGTGTGACAAAATGAGCAAAACTCTCCTCTCCACTCCCAGAAATGGGCGAATTGATTACTCCCGCAATCCTGTTTTCGACTGTATCGCAGGGAGGACGAACGGATGAACGGCCATATTTCAGATATGCGCAGTGATGTGCACTGGAAAAAGAGGCTTTGCCTGCAGCCACTACTTCTCCCCCACCCAGTATCTCCATCTCTCACTGGACGGATATTCATGCGTGTGTGTTCACACTCAAACCCGAATATGAGCTGCAGGACAGAGAGATTGCAGGCGATGCTGCAGCTAGGACTTCAGATGTCCAAACGGTGCAGATTTCATGCAAACGCCTTAATGTCCAAGCACCCATTACTGGCAGAAAAGGAATGTACATGTTTTATATTACACACAAAATTGTCTTTAGGTTACAAATAGACCTTAAACTTAAGTCTATACCGGTTTTTAGGATGATACGGGGCAGTGGTGGCCTAGCGGCCCCATAATACCGTCCCCACACACTGCTCCCCTGGCGCCTGTCAAGATGCCCACTGTCACCAAGGGTGATGGTTAAATGCAGAGGACACGTTTCACCGTGTCACCGTGTGCTGTGCTGCTGTGTATTCACTTAAGGATTTTACTAGACATCAGGGTTGGCGTAATGAGAGGAATGGAGCAAGTATCTCACCGCCCTTATTTACTCAGGTTGATACAAGAGGTGTGTGTATGTGTGTGTGATGTGTGTGTAAGTGTGAGAGTGTGTGGATTTGTACGTTTATTAAATGATAAAAGTTTTCATTTTGGGGGTCCAGCATGGCGGTGTGCGCCCCGCAGCGGTGAGGCGGAGTTACTGCAGGCCGCCGCCGGGGAAGACGACAGCCAGCGGCGAGCAGCGACACCATGACCGCGGGACGGTGACGTGTAGCGCGTCGCTTTTAAACCACAGCGCGGTGTTTAGTTCCCCCGATTTAAAGCGCGGTTTGTCGAGACGCATCCGTGGTCCCTCGACTGGAGGCCCAGAACGCGACCACGGGTTTTCCTGAAGACCGATGCCCGGATGATCACCGCTTCGTCGGTGTAGAGCAGAACACGGTACCCGGGTGAATACGAGCCTGGCGTTGGGAATTCAATTTATTTATGTGATAAAACCCACGTTTATGTCTTTAAGCGCTGGAAGAATGAGCGGGGAAAAGAGTGGCTTTAATTCTCAAAGTCGGGAAAACGTGGAATAATTCGGCCGCTCGTCCAGTTTAAAGTACGCGACGTTTCAAAATAAAAGTTCCAAACGGAAAGACCGGGAATAATTTAAAATGAAAAAAAAGTAGATCGTGTTCATCACGACCCTCCACATATGTACATATTAATTTTGGCTAATGTACCATGGCGTGTGTGTTTAATCTACATTATGTGTAAGTGTGAGCAGAATTGCTGATGGTTCGT
>NW_021630058.1:567577-652266 GCF_900700375.1 Denticeps clupeoides | reverse complement strand
ACACAACTACACACTGCACACTGCTACACAAATACAACATACTACTGCACACTACACAACTAACACTACTACACAACTACTACACAAACTACTACACACACTACTGCACACTGCTACACAACTACACACTACTACTGCACACTACTACACACTACTACACAACTACTACACACTCTACTGCACACTGCTACACAAATACACACTACTACTGCACACTACTACACAACTACACTCTACTACACAACTACACATTACTACACAACTACTACACAACTACTGCAAACTACACACTACTACACAACTACACACTACTACTGCACACTACTACACAACTACTACAAACTACACACTACTACTATACACTACTACACAACTACACACTACTACTGAACGCTACTACACAGCTTCTACACAACTACACACTACTACTGCACACTACTACACAACTACACACTACTGCACACTGCTACACAAATACACACTACTACTGCACACTACTACACACTCTACTGCACACTACTACACAACTACACACTACTACTGCACACTACTACACAACTACACACTACTACACTCTACTGCACACTACTACACAACTACACTCTACTACACAACTACACATTACTACACAACTACACACTACTACACAACTACTGCAAACTACACACTCTACACACTACTACACAACTACACACTACTACACAACTACTACACAACTACTACACACACTACTGCACACTGCTACACAAATACACACTACTACTGCACACTACTACACACTACTACACAACTACTACACACTCTACTGCACACTACTACACAACTACACACTACTACTGCACACTACTACACAACTACACACTACTACACAACTACACTCTACTACACAACTACACATTACTACACAACTACTACACAACTACTGCAAACTACACACTACTACACAACTACACACTACTACTGCACACTACTACACAACTACTACACAACTACACACTACTACTATACACTACTACACAACTACACACTACTACTGAACGCTACTACACAGCTTCTACACAACTACACACTACTACTGCACACTACTACACAACTACACACTACTGCACACTGCTACACAAATACACACTACTACTGCACACTACTACACACTACTACACAACTACACACTACTACACAACTACTACACACTCTACTGCACACTACTACACAACTACACACTACTACTGCACACTACTACACAACTACACACTACTACACTCTACTGCACACTACTACACAACTACACTCTACTACACAACTACACATTACTACACAACTACTACACAACTACTGCAAACTACACACTCTACACACTACTACACAACTACACACTACTACACAACTACTACACAACTACTACACACACTACTGCACACTGCTACACAAATACACACTACTACTGCACACTACTACACACTACTACACAACTACTACACACTCTACTGCACACTACTACACAACTACACACTACTACTGCACACTACTACACAACTACACACTACTACACAACTACACTCTACTACACAACTACACATTACTACACAACTACTACACAACTACTGCAAACTACACACTACTACACAACTACACACTACTACTGCACACTACTACACAACTACTACACAACTACACACTACTACTATACACTACTACACAACTACACACTACTACTGAACGCTACTACACAGCTTCTACACAACTACACACTACTACTGCACACTACTACACAACTACACACTACTGCACACTGCTACACAAATACACACTACTACTGCACACTACTACACACTACTACACAACTACACACTACTACACAACTACTACACACTCTACTGCACACTACTACACAACTACACACTACTACTGCACACTACTACACAACTACACACTACTACACTCTACTGCACACTACTACACAACTACACATTACTACACAACTACTACACAACTACTGCAAACTACACACTCTACACACTACTACACAACTACACACTACTACTGCACACTACTACACAACTACTACACAACTACACACTACTACTGCACACTACTACACAACTACACACTACTACTGAACGCTACTACACAGCTTCTACACAACTACACACTACTACTGCACACTACTACACAACTACACACTACTACTGCACACTACTACTCAACTACTACACAACTACACACTACTACTGCACACTACTACACAACTACACACTACTACTGAACGCTACTACACACTACTACTGCACACTAGTACACACTACTACACAACTACACACTACTGCACACTACACACTACTACACAACTACTGCACACAACACACTCTACACACTACTACACAACTACACACTACTGCACAACTACACACTACTACTACTACTACACACTACTGCACACTACTACTACTACTACATACTACTGTACACTACAAGGTGTTAGTAACCTAGCGGGTAACACACTTGCCTATTAACCAGAAGACCCAGGTTCAAACCCCACTTACTACCATTGTGTCCCTGAGCAAGACACTTAACCCTGAGTGTCTCCAGGGGGGGACTGTCCCCTGTAACTACTGACTGTAAGTCGCTCTGGATAAGGACGTCTGGTAAATGCTGTAAATGTAAATGTAAATGTACACTACTGTACACTACTACACACTGCTGCACAGAAACCAGTAACAGATACATGTAAAACATACAGTTACACTGTTTTATACTTCATCAATGGAAGCACGTTGTATGTTGCTCTGGATCAGGGCGTCTGCCAAATGCCTTAAATAAATACAGACAGAACCAACTGGGATGTTTGTCTGTATTTTGTTGTACAAATACTAGCATGTTAAGAGAACCTTATCATGCCTCCTGTTTAAAATGTTTGGTTTGGGGATGAAAAGTCACGATGGAGATGCTTTCCTCTGGACTTGTGTTGCTTCATTCTGTCCCTTTTCTTCCCCTCCCCCCAGAGATGCAATCAGAGCTGTATGTGTGTGTGTGTGTGTGTGTGTGTGTGTGTGTGTGTGTGCTTGCATTGCTCTAGAGGCCAGATCTGTTTTCCTCTTCATGTCATCCACTCGGACACTGAAATGATAAAAGTCCAGTTGGCGCTTATTTATGCTCTTGTGTCCATGAATGCATGTGTGTGAGTGTGTGTGTGTGTGTGTGTGTATACTAGGACATGTATGCACGCTTCAGTGGGTGTACATGCATCCATGCAGGAGTGTGAGCGTGTGTAGATTTGAGCATGTATCCCATGTGTGTGTGCATGTCTATTTATGTATATACACGTGTGTGTGTTTTAAGATTGGGGAGATGATGAGGAGAAGGTTCAGAGTAAGAAATGGAAGATAACAGAACATCTCACATATCAACATGGCCAATAAGATCCAAATCATGGTTTATTATTAGCAATAAGAAGAAAAAATGACAGCCTGTCATAGCAGCTCCACCATAAATCACTTAAATCAATGCATTTTTTAAAAAGCTCCATTAAAGAAGACGAGAGGAGAAGAGAGGAGCTCAAGGGGACGTCCCTCTGACTGCAAGAATCAAACACCAAAACACACACACACACACACACACATATATATATATGTACTGTAGACGAGAAGAAAAGGAACGGTAGCTGGAGTCAGGTGACATTTTCGACCTGATGATGCGTGTGATGGGTCAGCATGTCCCTGTCCCAGCGTCCACACGTAAAAAACAGGCGGCGTGCGGCTGCAGATGTGCGGTTGCATCATCGGCGGGGCTCCCAGGCGACTTCATTACAGCAGGATGCTGCTTGTTTTTTTGGAGATGGGGGTGGTGGGTGTAATTGGCCCCGCCCCATGGAGACGTGTCCCCAGGGACCCACCATTAGTCTCTTCTGCCCCTCGGTTCCAGTGCGGCTGAAGCACCTGCAGCAGTGACCCCCGTTACCGCGGTAACCGCGGCCTGTTTGTCTAGCTCCTCCGTCCGGTGAGAACGGTTGGAGGCTAAATGGTTAATCGAGACGTTTTTGACATAACGCCGCATGTCGGTTCTAAATCGTTCAGGAGTCGTCCTGCATTCCTGCTCGACATTGAGAATGAAAAATGCATTTTTAAAAATGTGCCCATTAGGCTCGGGTGATCGGACATTCATTAATTGTACTAGATGGGCAGACACGCAATATTTCTACAGACTCAAATTCAAATCTGCAGGAAAAGGTGCTCCTGAAGAAGAACGGCCAGAGATGAAGCTATTTTGTGTTTATCCATCATCACATTCATTTACATTTACAGCCTTTACCAGACGCCCTTATCCAGAGCGACTTACAGTCAGTAGTTACAGGGACAGTCCCCCCCTGGAGACACTCAGGGTTAAGTGTCTTGCTCAGGGACACAATGGTAGTAAGTGGGGTTTGAACCTGGGTCTTCTGGTTCACAGGCGAGTGTGTTACCCGCTAGGCTACTACCACCCTCCATATTCGATGTAATGTGTAAGCAGAAGAATGCAGAAGCGCACACACGCGCACACACACGCACACACACACACACGCACACACACTCAGACTGGGTGGCCAGGCACCGACCAATTTCCTTTTTCCATCTCAGTATTTATGGAGGAAGTCTCATATTCCTCCTCTTCCCCCCTCTCCGTCACGGGCTTCACGTTCCCATTTGTGTAGGGTGTCCCCTGTCTGCTAGGTGGAGCACCAGTGGGGACCGGGGACAGTTGGTCACATTTTTTTTTATAAATGACACTTTTATACGGTGTTAAGCAGTAATTTTCCAGCTTGTATAAATGTGTGTAACCGTCCCCTCGAAACAAATAAACACACAGACATTCATGTCCAAACCGCTGGCAACAAAGGTCAGTGCACCCCTAAGTGCAAATGTCCAACTGGTCGACTCTGCTGGGACAGGAGTTACTGGACACTGTCCGTTATAAAATGCTGAATTTGGACGGATGTGGCCACCAGTGAACAAGTCTGATTGGAGCTGCAGGTCTCTCCAGAAGCCTCTGGTGGGACGTCAGCTGATCGCGTTTGTGCAACTCTGGAGACATTCATGTTTTTGTCTTCTGAGTGTGTGTGTGTGTGTGTGTGTGTGTGTTAACCCGCATTCCCGCTTCACAAACAATGAAGGATTCTTCAATTCAAGTCAGCAACGTGGAGCTGGTCCATTATCTGCCGCCAGGTGAGTTATCAGCCAATAAGCTGCCTCCTTACCCTCTCCAGGCTCCGCCCTCATGGCCAGAATGAACTTGTTCCATGTCAGCTTATAAAGCGTTTAAACTCTTTTAGAATGAAGGAAAAGTTGTAATGATACGAGGAATAACGTTTTTATATATAAATATATATAGTTCATTCGGCACAGAAAGGCGTGGCCGAGAAACATGGGGCAGGAAGGAGCAGCTGCGTACCGTCCCATCATCCTGGTACGCGCTCCCTGGGTTTAGAAGGTCCTCCTTACTCCACCTTGACTCCGCCCATCTTCCCAGTCCGCTGATCTGTAATGACCTCCCGCTGCCAGCGTGTTATATCCCCCCCCCCCCCCCCCTCCCATAATGCACCTCTGAATACGCCCCATATGTTCACCCACGTCCAGCGGGGACTGAAGTCCCCACGTCCTGGAGATACTGGATCACCTGGGTCCACTGTGAACGCAGACACACACACACACACACACACACACACACACGCGTGTGCAGAATGTTTATTAATCCAACTCTGCATTTTAAACAAACAGCATATAAAATATATAAAAATAAAGTCACGTACACGAGTAGAAGAAAACGCAGGAATTTACTAAATAAAGTGGGAGAAATGCTGGGCGTGGCCCGTCAGGCCCCGCCCTCCCGCTCCTGTAACAGGAGGTGCAGCCGCCGGCGGGCGACGGCGGCGTTCAGGGTGTTCAGGAAGACGGGCAGCGCCCCCTTCAGGAGATCTTCAACCGGGGCGAACTGCAGCACCTGCCCGCCCCCCTCCCGCTCCAGCCGGCCCATCTCGGCCAGCACCGCCTCCAGCAGGCCGAGGAGGCCGGGCGGGGCCGGGGCGTGGCCGGCACAGAGCAGCACGGCCGGGGGGCCGGGCGACGGGCAGCAGAAGGAGATGGAGCCGAAGCACAGGTGCAGCGAGAGGACCACGCCCGCGGTGACCCGGGTGAAGGCGGAGCTGACGGGCACCACCAACGCCCCGCCTTCCGGTATCCGTGGCAACGAAGACAAGACAGAGCGCAGCAGCTCCCTCTGGTACGCGGGCGACGCGTCGTGTAGGGCGGAGCCGTCTGTAACGGCAGGGTGGGGTTCTGGGGAGAACTGCAGCCACGGTGGTGGTGGCGGTGAAGATGTTGGCGCCCCCCAGAGAGCAGGCCCGCCCAGCACCAGACAGGAAGTGACATCATCTCTGCTGCAGAACTCGGTAAGGACGAGGTCTGCGGGCTCGTTGGCGCAATAGGCGCAAACCGTGTCCTCTGCCGGCGGGACCACGCCCGTCCGCGGGACCACGCCCGTCCGCCTCTCCTCCAGCGCCATGTTCAGAAGGCTGAGGAGACCCTGGTCGCAGAACGGGGAGCTGCACACTTTCTGCAGAGCCGCGCCCGCCAGGACGAACCAGGCGTTCAGATCGTACTGGTCGGGAGGACCTGAGAGAAGACAGCCACGCCCGTCGGGCACGTGCCGGTGCCCCTCCACCAACTCTCCATACGGCCCCTGCGCCAGCCGGCGCCACCATCTCTGGCCCTCCAGCTGCTTGCGCTGGTTGAAGGACCCCACCTGGTTCCGGTGCGGGGCCCACGCCCTGGCCCCGCCCACCGCCGCGGTGAGACTCGCTCCGCCCCCGCGGCACAGCCAGTGTTTCCGCGGCAACGGCTGAACCTGGAAAAGGCCAGAAAACAAACACAACAACACTCAGCAGCGCGCAAAAAACACAACTTCACATTCGCTGTGAAAAGTAGAAACCGCGCCCGTATAAACCGGGCGGGGCTTCTGGTAGACGATCCGGAACGCCGCGCTGCTTCTAATCAGCTTTTCTCTCTTCTTTTCCTACTTTAATTAGTAATGCGTTCTTTCGTCTTAACGTGTTCGACAGCTATTTCTGTGAAGCACTTTGGTCGACCGCGGTTGTTAAAATGTGCGATATAAATTACGATTAATTGATTGATTGATCGATTGATTGATTTGAGGTACGTATGTACGCCAGTCAGCCATGACATCAACCCGAGGCAGAGAAAAGGGCCAAAACTGGTCTGCAGGGGACCATCAGGATCAAAAGGTGTCCCAGGAAAGCTGATGAAGCAGTGAAGGGTTGTCCACGTCCAACACCGGACCTGCATCAGAACCTGACCCTCGACCAATGAGCCCTGCGTCCAGACCTCCATCCAACGGAGCATCTGAGGAACGTGACGCAGACTAAGCTGGTCCATGCAGGCAGCATCTCGCGATGTTCAGGATTAACGGACATCTCAGTGCCAGGTACCTTCAGAGGTCTAGTGGTGGCTGCTAGTATCCTGGGGGGTAACACACTCGCCTGTGAACCAGAAGACCCGGGTTCAAACCCCACTTACTACCGTCGTGTCCCTGAGCAGGACACTTAACCCTGAGTGTCTCCAGGGGGGGACTGTCCCTGTAACTACTGACTGTAACCCTGAGTGTCTCCAGGGGGGACTGTCCCTGTAACTACATACTATGAACCAGAAGACCCAGGTTCAAACCCCACTTACTACCATTGTGTCCCTGAGCAAGACACTTAACCCTGAGTGTCTCCAGGGGGGACTGTCCCTGTCACTACTGATTGTAACCCTGAGTGTCTCCAGGGGGGGACTGTCCCTGTAACTACTGACCGTAACCCTGAGTGTCTCCAGGGGGGGACTGTCCCTGTCACTACTGACCGTAACCTTGAGTGTCTCCAGGGTGGGACTGTCCCTGTCACTACTGACCGTAACCTTGAGTGTCTCCAGGGTGGGACTGTCCCTGTCACTACTGACTGTAACCCTGAGTGTCTCCAGGGGGGGACTGTCCCTGTAACTACTGACCGTAACCCTGAGTGTCTCCAGGGGGGGACTGTCCCTGTAACTACTGACTGTAACCCTGAGTGTTTCCAGGGTGGGACTGTCCCTGTCACTACTTACTATGAACCAGAAGACCCAGGTTCAAACCCCACTTACTACCATCGTGTCCCTGAGCAGGACACTTAACCCTGAGTGTCTCCAGGGGGGGACTGTCTCTGTCACTACTGACCGTAACCCTGAGTGTCTCCAGGGGGGGACTGTCCTTGTAACTACTGACCGTAACCCTCAGTGTCTCCAGGGTGGGACTGTCCCTGTAACTACTGACTGTAACCCTGAGTGTCTCCAGGGGGGGACTGTCCCTGTCACTACTGACTGTAAGTGGCTCTGGATAAAGGCGGAGTTTCGCCGCCTGCGTACCTGGAAGCGCTCGGTGTAGAAGTGGGCGGTGCTGTCCCGGAGACGCTGCAGCCAGTCCCTCTCCTCGGGGCCCACGCGGCCGTAGAGCGCCAGGTTTTGGCGGATCGTGGCCACCTGCAGGTCGTGGAAGAAGCGGCACACGTCCTCGTGCTGCCGGAGGAAGGAGTCGGGGACGCAGCGCCTGGGGAAGAGCGCCACGGCGCCCCCTCTGGTCATGTCCGGGCCGTACAGGCGGAGCAGCTTGGACAGCAGCGGGCGCGCGGCGTCTCGGGCGTGGTACCGCGAGCAGACCAGGTAGACCTCGGAGTTGCCCGGCTTGCTGGTGGCGGGCTTGAAGACGCGCAGCGAGCGGAAGCAGCAGGCCAGCAGGTACAGCAGGCAGACGCTGGAGTGTTCCAGCAGGGTGAACATCTTGAGCACCAGCGAGCCGCCGGGGCCCAGCAGCAGCAGGGCGCACACGGCCTCGCACAGCTGCAGCGGCGCCACCAGCGCCTCCTGCTGGCCCGGGTCGCCCTGGCAGTCGAAGCTGCCGTCGGCGGTCACCAGGTCCACGCGCCGCATGTGGCCGGCGAAGCCCTGCAGCTGCAGCAGGTGCTTCTGCAGCGTGATGTCGCCCGTGTTGTCGGAGCCGAAGAACCACCAGGGCAGGGTGTGGGCGATGAGGCGGTCGTCGGCGACGGCGCGGCCGCGCCCGTTGGCCTCGTGGTACGGGTTGAGCGTGTTGGCCACCCAGCTCCAGTCGCAGTGCGGGACGTTGGTCTTCAGGAAGTGGTTGAGGGCGGAGATGAAGGCGCCGGGCGCCTCGCACAGGTGCACGGAGTTGAGCTCTCCGGCCCGCAGCGCCCGCTGCGGCAGGACGGGGAAGGTGGCCAGAACCTCGTAGAACTTGGCCCAGGCCTGCGTGCAGAGCTCGGCGCCGGCGGCGGCGCGCAGGCGGGCGGTGACGGTGCCGGCGCGGTGGGTGGAGCAGGTGTGCTGGTGCCAGGCGTCCAGGTCCTTGTCGCTGAGCAGGTTCTTCACCTCGTTCAGGGACAGCTTGAGCTGCTGCAGGGGAGGATGGGGCTCGGGGGCGTCGGTGAGGACCACGCTGGCATCGGGCAGGGTCCACTCGGCCCCGGGTGGGCGCCGGTAGGTCCTCACCTTGCTGAAGAGCCCCTCCACCTCCGAGACGATGTCTCCGTCCAAAGGGCCGAGACGGGCGGCTCCATCTGGCACCGCCCTCTTCCGGGCGCCGCCTCCCCGACGCATCAGTTTCCTGAGAAGAAGCCACAGAACCATCAGCAATTCTGCTCACGCTTACACATAATGTAGATTAAACACACACGCCATGGTACATTAGCCAAAATTAATATGTACATATGTGGAGGGTCGTGATGAACACGATCTACTTTTTTTTCATTTTAAATTATTCCCGGTCTTTCCGTTTGGAACTTTTATTTTGAAACGTCGCGTACTTTAAACTGGACGAGCGGCCGAATTATTCCACGTTTTCCCGACTTTGAGAATTAAAGCCACTCTTTTCCCCGCTCATTCTTCCAGCGCTTAAAGACATAAACGTGGGTTTTATCACATAAATAAATTGAATTCCCAACGCCAGGCTCGTATTCACCCGGGTACCGTGTTCTGCTCTACACCGACGAAGCGGTGATCATCCGGGCATCGGTCTTCAGGAAAACCCGTGGTCGCGTTCCGGGCCTCCAGTCGAGGGACCACGGACGCGTCTCGACAAACCGCGCTTTAAATCGGGGGAACTAAACACCGCGCTGTGGTTTAAAAGCGACGCGCTACACGTCACCGTCCCGCGGTCATGGTGTCGCTGCTCGCCGCTGGCTGTCGTCTTCCCCGGCGGCGGCCTGCAGTAACTCCGCCTCACCGCTACGGGGCGCACACCGCCATGCTGGACCCCCAAAATGAAAACTTTTATCATTTAATAAACGTACAAATCCACACACTCTCACACTTACACACACATCACACACACATCACACACACCTCTTGTATCAACCTGAGTAAATAAGGGCGGTGAGATACTTGCTCCATTCCTCTCATTACGCCAACCCTGATGTCTAGTAAAATCCTTAAGTGAATACACAGCAGCACAGCACACGGTGACACGGTGAAACGTGTCCTCTGCATTTAACCATCACCCTTGGTGACAGTGGGCATCTTGACAGGCGCCAGGGGAGCAGTGTGTGGGGACGGTATTATGGGGCCGCTAGGCCACCACTGCCCCGTATCATCCTAAAAACCGGTAGACTTAAGTTTAAGGTCTATTTGTAACCTAAAGACAAGTTTTTGTGTAATATAAAACATGTACATTCCTTTTCTGCCAGTAATGGGTGCTTGGACATTAAGGCGTTTGCATGAAATCTGCACCGTTTGGACATCTGAAGTCCTAGCTGCAGCATCGCCTGCAATCTCTCTGTCCTGCAGCTCATATTCGGGTTTGAGTGTGAACACACACGCATGAATATATCCGTCCAGTGAGAGATGGAGATACTGGGTGGGGGAGAAGTAGTGGCTGCAGGCAAAGCCTCTTTTTCCAGTGCACATCACTGCGCATATCTGAAATATGGCCGTTCATCCGTTCGTCCTCCCTGCGATACAGTCGAAAACAGGATTGCGGGAGTAATCAATTCGCCCATTTCTGGGTGTGGAGAGGAGAGTTTTGCTCATTTTGTCACACAAGCTGATCTCTGTAAGTGTTCTCTGCGAATTATTCTTGCTTTGGTGATAAAACGCAGCATCTTCTGACCAATTTGATCCAATTAGTAAAAGCACATTATAAGAGTGAAAATGAGACGATGCGCTGCGTGCATGAGCATGCAGAGCATGGCTGACTTCAGACATGAAGAGCATTACCACAAATCGCGCTGACATAATTAACGCAGTCATGGGGTAAATGTGGTGCGCTGCAGTGTTAATGGCTCCAGGAAACATGAGCTCATGTCTAACGTCCTGAGTTCGCCTTCGCCGCACGGGAGGCCTTGTACCGCGTCACCGGAAGAAGGTGGTGGCTCTGCGCGACTTCGAGGAACGCCAGTGCAGGAGCGGGTGGAGAGGAGCTGACTCGGCCCCTCCTGCCTTGTGCCAATGCCCAGGTCGAATGCAGAGGAAATAATGGTGTGGCTGCTTGTTGCAGCGGAGGGAAGACTGTGTGTCGAACTCTTTCAGGGACGCAGTGCACTGAAGCATTAAGGCCAATGGCTTCATGGCTCAGTGTCACTTTTCAGGAGGACGCCCTGGCAGCGCTCAGCGTCCTGCATCGTAGGTGCGACTTCCTGTAGTCACATGCACGGACACTACATATGGATATGGATATTTTAGTTCAAAAATATTCCTCAGCGCACCCAAGGGTGCTGCACGGCGCTAGCTGAGACGCTTGTACAGTGTGTGTGTGCTTTGTTGACTCCACAGAATGCAGTGATGATGGGCCATTGTTGCCGTGGCGATGTGGCATGGTGTGAGCGTAGTGACACCGGGGGTCTTGATCTCATCGTTACCAGAATATCATGCAGTGGCTGTAGAGCCGCTTTACGTTTTCTACGAGGAAGGTGTATAAGAGTGTGTGTGTGTGTGTGTGTGTGTGTAGCCCTGCAGGTGTGATCACTTATATTTTACATTTACAGCCTTTACCAGACGTCCTTATCCAGAGCGACTTACAGTCAGCAGTGACAGGGACAGTCCCCCCCTGGAGACACTCAGGGTTAAGTGTCCTGCTCAGGGACACGATGGTAGTAAGTGGGGTTTGATCTGTGTGTGTGCATGGTGTCTGACGGGGTAAAAGCAGGACATGGGGAGATCAATCGTGTTCTCGGACAGCAGATATGAAGTCCTCAGCATCTAATGCTCTTCTGATGCTCCAGCAGCCCAAGCAACCAAGAAACAGATGAAGAAGGAGAAAGAAAGAAGGGATTGTCAGCGACTGCTGGAAGGCAGCACGATAAACAGATTTGAAGTCCCTGTTGGTAGAAGACAGGTTTGCTTCTACTCAGCCAACATGGTACCCAGAAGGAGCACCCGTCCCCTGGGCTGCTCCCTGAGGAACAGCATGTTTACTGGATCGCAGGTGCTGGCTGGGGATCGGCACCCTGCTACTTCATGAGCAGCAGCATGTTTCATGTTGTTAGGTACTACAGCCCTGTGTTGTCTGGTCTAAAACGAGGGCTTCTGTCGCTCAGAAAAATCTCCTACCGTGGACGCGTGGGGGTCAGAACTGGAGCAACGGTAGTAGGCGTCCTGTCCTGATGACCATCACATGAACACCTGGCACCAAGGTGCACTATGGGAAGCAGGACAATGCTTCTGCAAGCGTGCTGTGTAGTAAAATACAGTGTAATGGCTGATGATTGCATGCTAACTGATCCCTGACTGCACGGTCAGTTTCACAGCGCCAGTCTGTGACTCAGCTTGAACCAGCTTCACTGAGACACGAGCTACTGCTGCAGGTCAGAAGTCACCACTCTGTGGTTAACATCATGATGCATTAGTTGCTCTAATTGGTAAGAGAGCTTGACATTAAGAAATTGTCCACGTTTTGTTGCGTAAAGATGTAAATGTGGGACTAAGTAATGCTACTCAATCTCTAATGTGAGGCTATACTATGAACATCTTCATTCCATATTCATTAAAGGACAGGACGCAAATTAACTCGTTTTAACACTCTGTATATGTATTGTCTTCAGCAGGTTCCGCGAACGTCCTGTTCCTTTCATGGACCTCTGGAGGAGTTCACAGCTCTATGAGGAGCTCATCGAATCCTGTGGACACAGAGCGCCACCATGTGGTCACACTGCATTTCTTCTCTTTTCTGGTTGAGTAGTGTCGGTTATAATATTATATGAGTGACCCTCCATGTGCACAGTGCAGGAATGAGCGTATATGTATGTAAATGTACCGTATGAACATGCACTGCCGAGGGAGTGTGAGCGATGTGCAGAGCTGGAAGAGCCCCCAGGTGCAGAGTCATGAAGTCCACAGCAGCCAGCAGGTGGCGACACTGGGGATCCCATCAGATTATAATGGGGGAGGCCGTATATACGACAGCAAACTAATGTTCATGTAAATGTCATTTCAAAAATGAAAATACATAATATGTGTGAAAAGACTGCAGAGATCGACTGCATTACACATCCGGTCAACTGGGGAGAGGGAGAGATGGCGTGGGCGTGTTAATAATATACGCTGCGCAAAAACATTTACATGTACAGCGTTTATCAGACGCCCTTATATACAGTCAGTAGTTACAGCAACAGTCCCCCCCCTGGAGACACTCAGGGTGACAGTCAGTAGTTACAGGGACAGTCCCCCCCTGGAGACACTCAGGGTTAAGTGTCCTGCTCAGGGACATGATGGTATTAAGTGGGATTTGAACCTGGGTCTTCTGGTTCATAGGCCAGTGTGTTACCTACTAGGCTACTAGCACCCAGTAGTTACAGGGACAGTCCCTCCTGGAGACACTCAGGGTTAAGTGTCCTGCTCAGGGACACGATGGTAGTAAGTGGGGTTTGAACCTGGGTCTTCTGGTTCATAAGAAAGTGTTTAACACGCTAGGACACTACCAGCCCAAACTGTCCACTTAGGAATCAACACTGACGATCAATTTCACGTGCTGCTGTGCAAATGAAACAGACAAGAGGTGGACATTCTAAACAATTAGCAAGACGTCCCCAATAAAGGCGTGGTCCTGCAGGTGGTGACCACTTCGCAGTTCCTGTGCTTTCTGGCTGATGTTTTGGTCACTTTTGAATGCTGGCGGCGCTTTAACTCTTGAGGTATCATGAGATGGAGTCAAGAACCCACACAAGTGGCTCATCCAGGACGGCACATCAATACGACATGTGGCAATAAGGTTTGCCGTGTCTGTCAGCGTAGTGTCCAGAACATGGAGGTGCTACCAGGAGACAGGCCAGTACACCACTAGACGTGGAGGAGGCCGTAGGAGGGCAACAACCCAGCAGCAGGACCGCTACCTCCACCTTTGTGCAAGATGGAACAGGAGGAGCACTGCCAGAGACCTGCAAAATGACCTCCAGCAGGCCACAAATGTGCAAAAACAGACTTCCTGAGGCTGGTATGAGGGCCCAACGTCCACAGGTGGGCGTTGTAGGGAGGTCATACAGGCACGTGGAGGCCACACCCCCTACTGAGCCTCATCTTGACTTTTTCCTCCATTCCAAGGTTATTACATCAAAGTTGGATCAGCCTATAGTTAGACCTCCATGGGTTGATAAATTTGATTTCAAATTGATCATTTTTGTGTGATTTGGCTGTCAGCACATTTAACGTTGTAAAGAACAAAGTATTAAATAAGTATGTTTCATTCAGAGCTAGGATTTTTAAAAAAATTTTGAGCAGTGTAATTTGGACTTGAAATTTTTTTCTTCAATTTGTTCGTCTTGTTGCCTGATATTTTCTATTTACCTTCTATCTACAGTACAGGCCAAAAGTCTGGACACCTTCTCATTCAATGTGTTCATGACCATTTTCATGACCATTTATGTTGGTAGATTCTCACTGAAGGCATCAAAACTATGAATGAACACATGTGGAGTTCTGTACTTAACAAAAAGTGGAGACCTGACCTCCACAGTCACCGGACCTGAACCCAGTCCAGATGGTTTGGGGTGAGCTGGACCAACAAGTGTTAAACACCTCTGGGAACTCCTTCAAGACTGTTGGAGAAGCATTTCAGGTGACGACCTCTTGAAGCTCATCGAGAGAATGCCAAGAGCAAAGAAACTAGAATATAAAACATGTTTTCACTTATTTCACCTTTTTTTGTTAAGGACAGAACGCCACATGTGTTCATTCATAGTTCTGAAGCCTTCAGTGAGAATCTACCAACGTAAATGGTCATGAAGATAAAGAAAACGCATTGATTGAGAAAGTGTCCAAACTTTTGGCCTGTACTGTATATAATATATATAGTGTTGCCATAGTAATTATTGTGTTTCTAAATACAGTAACTGCAGTCCAGATGAGTGTGAAAGTGAAGTGATTGTCACTTGTGCACACAGTGAAATTTGTCCTCTGTATTTAACCAGGCACCATGACAGGCACCCGGGGAGCAGTGTGTGGGGACGGTGCTTTGCTCAGTGGCACCTCGGATCGTTATTCTGATTACGGGGCCGCTTCCTTAACCGCTAGGCCACCACTGGACCGTGTGTGGACAATGTTGCTAAGGTAACGGTGACATTACAACGTTACAAACATGATATTTGTATCCGTGAAGAATCGTTCTAACTGTTCTGCTGATATGAACAACGTAGCTGTCGTGTCTCTGTGTGCGTGTATGTATGTATGTATATGTGTGTGTGTGTGTGTGTCTCTGTGTGTGTGTGTGTGTGTATGTATGTATATGTGTGTGTGTGCGTGTCTCTGTGTGTGTATGTATATGTGTGTGTCTCTGTGTGTGTGTGTGTCTCTGTGTGTGTGTGTGTGTGTATGTATGTATATGTGTGTGTGTGCGTGTCTCTGTGTGTGTGTGTGTGTATGTATATGTGTGTGTCTCAGTGTGTGTGCGTGTGCGCGCGTTTTCCTCCTCTGCCGACTGAAATGTCCTCCTCCTCGTGATCCGTCCCCTTTAACAGCCACCATCCTGGCCGTGTGGATGGCGGGATGAAGGTGTAGCGGCTGGATCCGCGCCGCTCGCCAGAAATGAAGCGAGTTGCGGGGAAGACGAGGGACGCGACGCTGATCGAGATGAACCGGCGGGGGTCGCAGGTCGGCGGTGAGTTTTTACTCGGCGCCGCGCTGGAAACGTGGCGCTCCGCTTCATCCACATTCATAGAAAAAGCAGCCAGGCGGCGGGGAGGAGGTTCATGTACCGCCTCATCTCCACTAGTTTACCTTCATTTTCGACTAGGTTAGCTTAACTTGAGCCAGTTTACACTAGTTTAGCTTATCTTGAGCCGGTTTATACTACTTTAGCTTAATTTGAGCCAGTTTAGGCTAGTTTAAGTCAGCCGTGTGTGTATATATATATATATTTGTTTCCAGCTCCAAAGTTTCTGTGCCCGCCGATGACGTCACTGTTGACCGCTCTGGACATGACGTCACACACACACACAATACCGCTATGAAAAAGGCATGTTTCATGTTACGCTGAATGTCCACACCTCCTGGATCCACGGAGGTCTGTGTGGAGGACTTTCTGGGGTTTTTAATGATGTCCCCCGTCTCCTACTTCCACTGCCACCCATTCCAGGCGTGATGTTTCTACCAGCAGGAGTTTTAATTGATCTCCCCATGGACTCGGTTTCAGCCTGTAAATGTTGGTATTGATCCCCCGACACCAGCAGATTTGTCTTTCAAATCGTCTTCACTCTGCAGCTTTTGCTCTTCTTTGCTGATGGAAACATTCAAATCGCATTCAAAGTCCAGACAATGGAGTGTTTCAGAGAGCAGTTCCGCTGAAGACCCACGATTATTCATATGATTTCTGTAGCTGCACAAGGCGTCGAATTCTGCAGTTGTATCGTGTCCGCAGCCCCGCGTTGTATTGTGGGTAATATATGCGATGTAGTAATGGTTAGGGGGGATTACATAGGCCCGTGTAGCAATAAAACGTGGTGACACTTCCTTTGTTGGTCTATAATTTATGCAGTGTGTTTTTATAGCACAAACAAACATCAGAAAAGTAAGCGTGTTATTAAGATACTACAGTGATTTATGATGAAAGTATAGCGGCATGTCCAGCTGGACGTGGCCTGTCGGTTATTTCGGCTCCGTCTGAGATGCAGGCACGTTTCTGATGCTGAGCAGGTCGAATGGTGGAAGATGATCGATGGACCTTCAGTAAAAGCACTTTCAGTAATAACGTGCCGGAGCGATTTCTCGACGGTAAATTATCGGCTGTATCTGGGATTTTTGCCGATGAGTCTGTTGGTTCTCTTTGCTCGTGAATCTTCATGTCTGCACCTCAGTGCATCTCACCAAATAATCATTTTACAGTAATCACTCTATTCACAATTCCACAATAAGAGTGTGATGGCTTTATGTCAGTTTTTCATTGCGGCGTGGGCAAAACCTCCGTATTTTAATAACTCTGGAAAGGGCGCGTATGTGTTCTTCTTAATATGTAGAGTTGTGCAGATAGGAACCATGTAGCTGTCGTTCTTTTATAAAGACTTCTAGGCTGAACCCATAAAAACGTCTCCTCTCTGAAGCCCCGCCCCTTCTTCCACATCAGCATTCAGGCCCCTCCCACCAGCAAGAGCTTGTATGATAAACGAAAAGCGATGGTGCCCTTATTTGCTTTTTAAATATTAGTTTAATTGGTTTCGGTGAAAGACGCCCTTATAACTCATGGGTTCGGTTCTTGGTTTAGCGCAGAATTTATTAACTGAAAGAAAAATGGACTCAGACCCACACTTCCCATCGTCAGGAGAATGTGAAGCGCCATTGTCCTGCTGTCACTGGGACTGGCTGCTAATTGGGAGTAATGAAGAGGCGGATGTGGCGTGAGGCGCTGGTGACATATCGTCCCTCGCCGCAACCCTTATCACTCTTCCTCACATGGAGTCCATCTGTATGGGAATTTGTCGGGTGTGCGGCTGGTCTCAGTTTAGCGGGTGGTGACCTCCCTGACGGATCGCGCGGTCGGACCGTAGAAGGGGGAAGTCGTGTTTATCTTACGGGCGTCTGGGGAAGGGGGATGGGGTGTAGCCATGGCAACAGGACCTGGTGATTAAATTTGAAAGTTGAGCAGATGGGGGGTCTGGCCAAGTAACGAGGAACCCAGATTTACTGTGTTAACAGTGTCTTTGTCAGGACAGGACGAGTAAAAACGTCCTTCTACCCTGAAGAAGGGAAATCCTGGACTGCGATTTTACATCATATCCAAAATTAATACTTGTATACGAGGTCACCCTGGCTCACAATGCTGCCCCCCCCCCCCCCCCCCCGGTCTTCTTTACCGGACCCAGCTCCTCCCCCCCGTCTTCTTTACCGGGCCCGCAAACCCCCTCCCCCCCGGTCTTCTTCACCGGACCCAGCTCCTCCCCCCGTCTTCTTTACCGGACCCAGCTCCTCCCCCCGTCTTCTTTACCGGACCCAGCTCCTCCCCCCCGGTCTTCTTCACCGGACCCAGCTCCTCCCCCCCGTCTTCTTTACCGGACCCAGCTCCTCCCCCCCGGTCTTCTTCACCGGACCCAGCTCCTCCCCCCGTCTTCTTTACCGGGCCCGCAAACCCCCTCCCCCCCGGTCTTCTTCACCGGACCCAGCTCCTCCCCCCGTCTTCTTTACCGGACCCAGCTCCTCCCCCCGTCTTCTTTACCGGACCCAGCTCCTCCCCCCCGTCTTCTTTACCGGGCCCGCAAACCCCCTCCCCCCCGGTCTTCTTCACCGGACCCAGCTCCTCCCCCCGTCTTCTTTACCGGACCAGCTCCTCCCCCCGTCTTCTTTTACCGGACCCAGCTCCTCCCCCCCGGTCTTCTTCACCCGACCCAGCTCCTCCCCCCCGTCTTCTTTACCGGACCCAGCTCCTCCCCCCCGGTCTTCTTCACCGGACCCAGCTCCTCCCCCCCGTCTTCTTTCCCGGGCCCCGCAAACCCCCCCCCCCCGGTCTTCTTCACCGGACCCAGCTCCTCCCCCCGTCTTCTTTACCGGACCCAGCTCCTCCCCCCGTCTTCTTTACCGGACCCAGCTCCCCCCCCCCGGTCTTCTTCACCGGACCCAGCTCCTCCCCCCCGTCTTCTTTACCGGGCCCGCAAACCCCCTCCCCCCCGGTCTTCTTCACCGGACCCAGCTCCTCCCCCCGTCTTCTTTACCGGACCCAGCTCCTCCCCCCGTCTTCTTTACCGGACCCAGCTCCTCCCCCCCGGTCTTCTTCACCGGACCCAGCTCCTCCCCCCGTCTTCTTTACCGGGCCCGCAAACCCCCTCCCCCCCGGTCTTCTTCACCGGACCCAGCTCCTCCCCCCGTCTTCTTTACCGGGCCCAGCTCCTCCCCCCCGTCTTCTTTAACCGGACCCGCTTTTCCCCCCGTCTTCTTTACCGGACCCAGCTCCTCCCCCCCGTCTTCTTTACCGGGCCCGCAACCCCCCTCCCCCCCGTCTTCTTCACCGGACCCAGCTCCTCCCCCCGCTCTTCTTTAACCGGACCCAGCTCCTCCCCCCGTCTTTCCTTTATACCGGACCCAGCTTTTCCCCCCGTCTTCTTTACCGGACCCAGCTCCTCCCCCCCGTATTCTTTACCGGGCCCGCAAACCCCCTCCCCCCCCGGTCTTCTTCACCGGACCCAGCTCCTCCCCCCGTCTTCTTTACCGGACCCAGCTCCTCCCCCCGTCTTCTTTACCGGACCCAGCTCCTCCCCCCCGTCTTCTTTACCGGACCCAGCTCCTCCCCCCGGTCTTCTTCACCGGACCCAGCTCCTCCCCCCCGTCTTCTTTACCGGGCCCGCAAACCCCCTCCCCCCCCGGTCTTCTTCACTGGACCCAGCTCCTCCCCCCCGTCTTCTTTACCGGACCCAGCTCCTCCCCCCGTCTTCTTTACCGGACCCAGCTTTTCCCCCCGTCTTCTTTACCGGACCCAGCTCCTCCCCCCGTCTTCTTTACCGGACCCAGCTCCTCCCCCCCGTCTTCTTTACCGGGCCCGCAAACCCCCTCCCCCCCGGTCTTCTTCACCGGACCCAGCTCCTCCCCCCGTCTTCTTTACCGGACCCAGCTCCCTCCCCCCGTCTTCTTTACCGGACCCAGCTCCTCCCCCCCGGTCTTCTTCACCGGACCCAGCTCCTTCCCCCCGTCTTCTTTTACCGGACCCAGCTCCTCCCCCCCGGTCTTCTTCACCGGACCCAGCTCCTCCCCCCCGTCTTCTTTACCGGGCCCGCAAACCCCCCCCCCCCCCCGGTCTTCTTCACCGGACCCAGCTCCTCCCCCCCGTCTTCTTTACCGGGCCCGCAAACCCCCTCCCCCCCGGTCTTCTTCACCGGACCCAGCTCCTCCCCCCGTCTTCTTTACCGGACCCAGCTCCTCCCCCCCCGTCTTCTTTACCGGACCCAGCTTTTCCCCCCGTCTTCTTTACCGGACCCAGCTCCTCCCCCCCGTCTTCTTTACCGGGCCCGCAAACCCCCTCCCCCCCGGTCTTCTTCACCGGACCCAGCTCCTCCCCCCGTCTTCTTTACCGGACCCAGCTCCTCCCCCCGTCTTCTTTACCGGACCCAGCTCCTCCCCCCCGTCTTCTTTACCGGACCCAGCTCCTCCCCCCCGGTCTTCTTCACCGGACCCAGCTCCTCCCCCCCGTCTTCTTTACCGGGCCCGCAAACCCCCTCCCCCCCGGTCTTCTTCACTGGACCCAGCTCCTCCCCCCCGTCTTCTTTACCGGGCCCGCAAAACCCCCTCCCCCCGGTCTTCTTCACTGGACCCAGCTCCTCCCCCCCGTCTTCTTTACCGGACCCAGCTCCTCCCCCCCGTCTCTTTACCGGACCCAGCTCCTCCCCCCCGGTCTTCTTCACCGGACCCAGCTCCTCCCCCCCGTCTTCTTTACCGGGCCCGCAAACCCCCTCCCCCCCCGGTCTTCTTCACCGGACCCAGCTTTTCCCCCCGTCTTCTTTACCGGACCCAGCTCCTCCCCCCCGGTCTTCTTCACCGGACCCAGCTCCCTCCCCCCGTCTTCTTTACCGGACCCAGCTCCTCCCCCCCGGTCTTCTTCACCGGACCCAGCTCCTCCCCCCCGTCTTCTTTACCGGGCCCGCAAACCCCCTCCCCCCCGGTCTTCTTCACCGGACCCAGCTCCTCCCCCCCGTCTTCTTTACCGGGCCCGCAAACCCCCTCCCCCCCGGTCTTCTTCACCGGACCCAGCTCCTCCCCCCGTCTTCTTTACCGGACCCAGCTCCTCCCCCCCGTCTTCTTTACCGGACCCAGCTCCTCCCCCCCGGTCTTCTTCACCGGACCCAGCTCCTCCCCCCCGTCTTCTTTACCGGGCCCGCAAACCCCCTCCCCCCCGGTCTTCTTCACTGGACCCAGCTCCTCCCCCCCGTCTTCTTTACCGGACCCAGCTTTTCCCCCCGTCTTCTTTACCGGACCCAGCTCCTCCCCCCGTCTTCTTTACCGGACCCAGCTCCTCCCCCCCGTCTTCTTTACCGGACCCGCAAACCCCCTCCCCCCCGGTCTTCTTCACTGGACCCAGCTCCTCCCCCCCGTCTTCTTTACCGGACCCAGCTCCTCCCCCCCGTCTTCTTTACCGGACTCTGCAGATTTCCCTTAAAGAAACACAGCAGTTGCTCCGACTTCATGGCTGAATGGCCGTGGTTGTAATAGCGGGCGTGTCTCTGAAGGGTGGAGGTTGGACTGAGGAACCCCAGATCAGATGTGATGTCGTGTGCAGGTCTGCACCAGTCCAGTAAGACATGAGAGGAGTGAGGACCACTCCACTTTTCATATTGTTGTCATGGTTCGTGGTTCTGAGTCCGACTCTCCCCCACATCACAGTGGGCTCAGGGTCACATGATGCAATGTTTGGTCGAACTGAACCGAATTCAGTAAAAGTCCATGTTTGTGTGGGTGTGGTCAGCCAGGAACCCTGTCTACTGATTTGCTTCCTGTTTTTGTTCTGGACTATTAATTCTGGTCTTGTTTGGTTCTGGAGGGCGTGGTCCCGCCTCTTAACAGTGTGTGTTTGGTCACTGTGTGTGTTCCTAACGCTCCGCCTGTGTGTGTTTCTCTGTTGAAGACTGCTCAGCTGTGCTCACAGGCTTCAGGATGAGCACCATCACAGGTACGGACAGAACCACGCCCTGTTGTTGGTTCTCCTGCTCCATGTTCCTGTGTGTCGGTGTCGCTCTGCTCTGTCTGCTTTGTGTTGGGTTTCCTCCTCATCTCGGTTTCTCGCTCTCTTTTCCAACATGCTGGGTCTGTAAGTGTCTCTTTCCCACACGTAAATACACTGTTTGAGTGCCTGATAATTTTCAGTTGCATCAGCAACACATTTTCTGTTCATTGCGTCATAATTTTGTGTGATTTGGCAAATAAACACACTCACACACACGTACGTATCATTGGGTCAGTGGTGGTGTGATACACACCAGCTGCAGCATCATGATCTTGTTCTCAGTTTTTAATCAGTAGGGCTTCTTATTAAAGATGCACTGAAACACACACACGCACACACACACGCACACACACACACACACACACACACACACACTTCATCACTTCCACTTCACACCAGCTGATTAGAGTTGAGGAGGCGTCTTTGAGGAACATGATACCTGGATGGTTTTCTCCATTCAAAACACAATAATTAGTTTTGTGCTCATTACCGAGATTACACACTTTCCTCCATTTAACGTTTTGTTTTTAACCTGTGTGTGTGTGTGTGTGTGTGTGTGTGTGTGTGTTGCTTCATTAGAGCGCTATGGTCGTAGTGGTGTTCGGGCTTTACTAGCTTTAATACGCTGTTGCTGGGGTTATTGTTTTTCATCATTTGTGTGTGTCTGTGTGTGTGTGTGTGTGTCTGTGTGTGTGTGTGTGTGTGTGTGTGTGTGTGTGTGCGCGCACACGCGATATCACGCTTGCACACTGCATTCACACCTTTCTTCTGTGATAATATAGAATATTCATCCCTGGAGTTCGAACTTTATTCTGTAAACAGTCGTAACCTTGTTGCTGATTCATTAATTAAAATGATATTTTTATATATTTGGCCATGTGACTGTGTTTGTGTGAGTGTGTGTGAGTGTGTGTGTGTGTGTGTGTGTGCGTGTGCGTGCGAGTGTCTCTTATCACCGGATGGTAGTTGGTGTGTTATTAGAAATGGGCGTCGGCCACAGTTGAGATACGAGCAGGAAACACATTTTAAGATAGAAACAGAGCATCTAGACGTCAGGACGAGCGAAAGCTGCTGCTGCATCATCCTGCGGCGCCGGGTTCTAACGAGAGGTTCCACCAGGCCGCCATGATGCTCACACACACACACACACACACACACACACACGCTCATATTACTGGCTCGGAAGAGGAGTGAACCACAGGAATCCGTGTGTGTGTGTGTTTTCTGCCCCATCTCAGCCCCTTTATGCTCCGTTTCAGTGTGTGAACGTTTGAATTTGTTGAATTTGAGAAGAAGTAACAGAACATCCTGATATTGAACACCGACAGGCGTGTCTGAATTATTCATGTAGAAGTTGTGCGCTGATGTCTGATCTTTTCTCCCTGATCCTCAGAGGACAACAACGGCCTGAACTCCACCTCAGACCGAGAGAGATGGCAGCCGGGTCACAGTGAGGTAGGAGACATGTATACACACACACACACACTCACACTCACACACACAGACAGAACATACCACCTCCTGCCCCCAGTCTAGTTCACATACACACACAAACCTTATCTGTGTAAAAAGCCAAAAAAGCAGTTCATTTACGAGGAATGTTCCTCTAAAATCTCCTCTCTCTCTCACACACACACACACACACACACACACACACACACAGAACATTCCTTTCCTTACACACTGGTTTATGTTGAGAGGAGTGTTTTATTTGGTGATTACCCAGAATGCACTACTTTACAGGCCAGGCTTGAATAATGAAGGTTTCTCAGTGAATGAAACGCTCCTGCTGGCCGGGTTGGAGACGGGAGCTTCTGGTCTGGAATCTGGCTGCTGTATGGCCTTGATGAAGGTCCCGTCCCCACACGCTGCTCCCCGGGCGCCTGTCACCAAGGGCGACGGTTAAATACCGAGGACACGTTTCACAATGACGATCCCTCTCACACACTAATCCTGCTTCTTCTGACCCCGTGACCCACACAGAGCTCCTGTTGCTGCAGCAGCAGCTTGGTCATCTTCTGGTTTCTATCAGACATACTGCTGTATAATCTGCTGTATTATGGAGAGTTTTATGATTGTGGTGTAAGGTGATCTGGACGAGGTGTGTGTGTGTGTGTGTGTGTCCGTCCCTCTCAGTGTAGTTATGATTGGCTTCCTGTGGTTGTGCGGATTTCAGAAATGAAATGAAAGTTGTTGTTTTTGAAAGTGGGCGTGTCTGGGATGATTGGCGGTTTTAGTGATGAAGGCTTTTCTGCTGCTCTGAATCCTGCTTCTCCATGACTCTTCCTGCTCTTGTCGTCTCCCTTGACACTACTTTTGCCACCAGGCAGGTGAGTCTTCTGTATCCAGGATTTGGTTTTTATTGACTCCAGATCCTCTTGAGTTCCTTCTGACTCCTCCACAGTTCTGTACTTTTGAACTGTTCCTATTGATCTCCTTATCACCTGCACCTTCATACAGAAGCTGCATCACCTGCATATTGTAATGTGTCTGAAGGCGAGAAGAAACGCAAGAAGCATCACCTGTTATCCCGACCGAAAACCTTCTCAGCAAGAACATCATGCTTAATAGAAGTCTGTCTGTCTGCAGGGCGGTAAGGAGCTGAATAGAGACTCCGTCTACTTCAGGGACGGCGCGCGGAGGATCGACTTCGTCCTTTCTTACGTCGATGACAAAGATGGCGACAAGAAGCAGGTACGGCTCGGACCTCCACTCTTCTCCGATGTGTCTGCGATGGGGCTGTCAGATCAGCCAGAATAAACGTGTGGACGAAGCCGCTGAGACTGCTGCTCCACAGAGGAGGCTCTGAGGGAGGCCAGATGGAGAAGTGGTTTACAGAAGTGGAAGTGGGTCAAGTGGCTCAGATGGGTGGAGATTTCCAGGAGAGTCCACCTTCCGTTTTCTGAGGGAAAGATCATATTTGTATTTTTTTTACATGGTCAGTCTCTTCTTGCTTTTCTGGACCACTGCATCAGAAGATAGTAGCCTGGTGACCAGCGCTGTACTTCAGTGGTCCAGCATGCTGAGTGACCTTCCGTTGGTTCTGTGGAGACCTCAGTAGATGGTCTGGGATGTAGAGATATTATGAAGCGTGATGTCCTGGTTTGGGTCAGTGTTGGTTCTATGGAGACCTCAGTAGATGGTCTGGGATGTAGAGAGATTATGAAGCATGTTGTCCTGGTTTGGGTCAGTGTTGGTTCTATGGAGACCTCAGTAGATGGTCTGGGATGTAGAGAGATTATGAAGCATGATGTCCTGGTTTGGGTCAGTGTTGGTTCTGTGGAGACCTCAGTAGATGGTCTGGGATGTAGAGAGATTATGAAGCATGATGTCCTGGTTTGGGTCAGTGTTGGTTCTATGGAGACCTCGGTAGATGGTCTGGGATGTAGAGAGATTATGAAGCATGTTGTCCTGGTTTGGGTCAGTGTTGGTTCTGTGGAGACCTCAGTAGATGGTCTGGGATGTAGAGAGATTATGAAGCATGTTGTCCTGGTTTGGGTCAGTGTTGGTTCTGTGGAGACCTCAGTAGATGGTCTGGGATGTAGAGAGATTATGAAGCATGATGTCCTGGTTTGGGTCAGTGTTGGTTCTATGGAGACCTCAGTAGATGGTCTGGGATGTAGAGAGATTATGAAGCATGTTGTCCTGGTTTGGGTCAGTGTTGGTTCTGTGGAGACCTCAGTAGATGGTCTGGGATGTAGAGAGATTATGAAGCATGTTGTCCTGGTTTGGGTCAGTGTTGGTTCTGTGGAGACCTCAGTAGATGGTCTGGGATGTAGAGAGATTATGAAGCATGTTGTCCTGGTTTGGGTCAGTGTTGGTTCTGTGGAGACCTCAGTAGATGGTCTGGGATGTAGAGAGATTATGAAGCGTGATGTCCTGGTTTGGGTCAGTGTTGGTTCTGTGGAGACCTCAGTAGATGGTCTGGGATGTAGAGAGATTATGAAGCATGTTGTCCTGGTTTGGGTCAGTGTTGGTTCTGTGGAGACCTCAGTAGATGGTCTGGGATGTAGAGAGATTATGAAGCATGTTGTCCTGGTTTGGGTCAGTGTTGGTTCTGTGGAGACCTCAGTAGATGGTCTGGGATGTAGAGAGATTATGAAGCATGTTGTCCTGGTTTGGGTCAGTGTTGGTTCTGTGGAGACCTCAGTAGATGGTCTGGGATGTAGAGAGATTATGAAGCATGTTGTCCTGGTTTGGGTCAGTGTTGGTTCTGTGGAGACCTCAGTAGATGGTCTGGGATGTAGAGAGATTATGAAGTGTGATGTCCTGGTTTGGGTCAGTGTTGGTTCTGTGGAGACCTCAGTAGATGGTCTGGGATGTAGAGAGATTCTGAAGCGTGTTGTCCTGGTTTGGGTCAGTGTTGGTTCTGTGGAGACCTCAGTAGATGGTCTGGGATGTAGAGAGATTATGAAGCGTGTTGTCCTGGTTTGGGTCAGTGTTGGTTCTGTGGAGACCTCAGTAGATGGTCTGGGATGTAGAGAGATTATGAAGTGTGATGTCCTGGTTTGGGTCAGTGTTGGTTCTGTGGAGACCTCAGTAGATGGTCTGGGATGTAGAGAGATTATGAAGCGTGATGTCCTGGTTTGGGTCAGTGTTGGTTCTGTGGAGACCTCAGTAGATGGTCTGGGATGTAGCTATGAGTGAATAAGTGGCTCTATGTTCGCTACAGATGTCTGTTTCAGAGTATGAGTGTTATTATTGGCAGGAGAGGAGGAAGGCGTTTGAAGCCAGTCTGGAGAAAGTGGGCCTGGAGCTGGAGCTGGAGGATAAATCGGTAAGGAGGCTTCACTGCTGTGTCCTAGTGCCCCCTAGGGGCCACAATTAGGAATCACACCACGACACTTCAAGACCTAATTTCAACATCTCCACTCTTTTTCTGCAGAACTCTGATGATGGGAAGACCTACTTTCTGAAGGTCCATGCTCCCTGGGACGTTCTGGCCACCTACGCTGATGTCCTGAAGGTCAAAGTGCCCTTCAAGGCCAGCGACATCCCCAAGGCACGGCAGGACCCTCTGAGCTGGGTCACACTCCCCTTTCGCCTCCCTGAGCGAATCATGCGACCAGAACCGGACTACTTCACCTCGCCCTTCGACAAGGCCAAGATGGACTTCTTCCTCATCCATGACAAGGAGACGTTCTTCCCCCCGTCCACCCGCAACAGGATTGTGAGTCGTTCACTCAGATAATATCAAATATTACCACAGTCTGCTCCAGACTAGATGTGCACCAGGTGATCACCTGTCCACTACAGGTTTACTACATCCTTACACGTTGTCCCTACTACACGGATGACTGCCAGGAAAGGGACAAGACTGGCATTAAACGGTTGCTCAGCAACGGCACCTACACTTCCGCCTTCCCTCTCCATGATGTGAGTGTCATGGACTGATGTGGCTGAACCAGTCTGTGGTGTGTTGCCAGGTTGGACTGTGTTCTCCTCTGTCTTGTCCTGCAGTGTCGTTACTGGAAGAAGGCGCGGGAGTCGCGGTGTGAGAACGAACGTCACCTCCTCTATAAACACTGGGCTCGATTCCTCACCTTCTACAAGGAGCAGCCGCTCAACCTCATACGGTCAGCTCACACCTGTACACGCACACCCATATACACACACACACACACACACACCTATACACATATATACATGTATTCACGCACATACAGTTCAGTTTGGACACATCTTCTCATTCAACGTGTCTTCTTTATCTTCATGACCATTTACGTTGGTAGATTCTCACTGAAGGCACCAAAACTATGAATGAACACATGTGGAGTTCTGTACTTAACAAAAAAAGGTGAAATAAGTGAAAACATGTTTTATATTCTAGTTTCTTTGCTCTGTTTACGGCTTTGCACACTCTTGGCATTCTCTCGATGAGCTTCAAGAGGTCGTCACCTGAAATGCTTCTCCAACAGTCTTGAAGGAGTTCCCAGAGGTGTTTAGCACTTGTTGGTCCAGCTCACCCCAAACCATCTGGACTGGGTTCAGGACCGGTGACTGTGGAGGTCAGGTCTCCACTTTTTGTTAAGTACAGAACTCCACATGTGTTCATTCATAGTTTTGACGCCTTCAGTGAGAATCTACCAACGTAAATGGTCATGAAGATAAAGAAAACACGTTGAATGAGAAGGTGTCCAAACTTTTGGCCTGTACTGTATACGTTAGTGTCGTGTGTGTTTTGTGTGTGTGTGATTGTGTCCAAACATGCACGTTTACCATCACACCTGTTGTAACTGCTGTTGAAACGTATTCTAATTCATGATGAAGATCCTGTTCTTCATCACGCTGAGGTCTGTGGTGAAAGTGGTGAGCATCTTGTAGGACTTGGGAGGATCTGTGTCTCCTCGAAGTCTAGACAGTTAGCCTGTTTCCATGGTGATGTCCAAGATGTTTTTTGGTGACAGGAAGTACTACGGTGAGAAGATCGGAATCTACTTTGCCTGGTTGGGCTTCTATACAGAGATGCTGTTCTTCGCTGCTGTGATGGGCGTCATCTGCTTCCTGTACGGGGTCCTTAGCTACGAAGACAACGTCTCCAGGTGAATGTGACTTCCTGGATTCAAATATCGTTTATTCCTAATTCCTAAGAATGTTCTCTTGATCCCCCTGCTTCTCTGCAGTAAGGAGATCTGTGATTCCAAGATCGGGGGCATCATCGTCATGTGTCCTCTGTGTGATAAGAAATGCAGCTACTGGAAGCTGAACTCCACCTGCCTGTCCTCCTGGGTGAGAAGCCATCTTCTGAGCTGCAGTACAGCGGTGGAGCTGATCTGCATATTTTTACATATGAGGAGGTGAACGTAGGTCGGGGCGTGGACGAGGAGGTGGACGTAGGTCCAGCCTAGTCGGGGCTCTGGAGGCCACATGCAACCTAATAAAAAACGGAGGGCAACAAACACATATCGGGTCAAAATTCAAACCAATCGTATATCGTGAAGGGCTAATCATAGGCCTTGTAAAAGTGCGTTGTTAACGGTTAACTTTTGTGCTTTTGCACCCAAGAGAAAAAGTTAGTCTAGAGTCCTGCTAGTCCTGGACTTCAGGCCTTTTTTAATGGAGAAGTTCCTTCTCTTCTGGTTTAGCACGAGGCTTAATCTACGAACGGGAAACCTGCATTAAAGGTTCTCATCAAGCCAGTAAAGTATTGGTTACAAATTGATCTTGCGTCACTTTCCTGTATTAAAGGCTTAATCCACAAACGGGAAACTAAATCAATACAGTGTCGTGAGGTGCATGACTCCAATTCTAAATCTGCATTCTGTTAATTACCTGCTGATGATTGAAGAAGATTGAAGATAATCAGAAGGTTGCCGGTTCGAATCCCGATCCGCCATGGTGCCACTGAGGTGCCACTGAGCAAAGCACCGTCCCCACACACTGCTCCCCGGGCGCCTGTCATGGCCGCCCACTGCTCACTCAGGGTGATGGGTTAAATGCAGAGGACAAATTTCACTGTGTGCACTTCACTTCACCTTCTGAAAGGGATTTCTCCTTTTTCTACTTCAGCAGTCGCATCTGTTTGATAATGAAGCCACCGTGTTCTTTGCCATCTTCATGGGTATCTGGGGTGAGTTTGGTCCCGTTCACGTCGGAACCGTTGGTTTTAAAGTGAGTCTGGAGTTGAACGGGACGCGTTCCTGCAGTGACGCTCTTCCTGGAGTTCTGGAAGCGGCGCCAGGCTCGGCTGGAGTACGAGTGGGATTTGGTGGACTTTGAGGAGGAGCAGCAGCAGCTGCAGATCCGGCCAGAGTTCGAGCTGAAGTGCACCAACCGCCGGCTCAACCGCATCACCCAGGTAATCCGGCCCCGCCGGGGAAGTCTGTTTGGTGGAGAAGCAGTAGGAGCAGTGACGCACACGACTGGTTCTTCTCTAGGAAATGGAGCCGTTCCTGCCCCTGCCCAGCAAGTGCGCCCGGTTCTGCCTCTCTGGAGCCACGGTGCTGTTCTGGGTGAGCGTTTCCACCACTTCCCTCCGGTACCTTCTGACTGGCCTGACGTGCCTGACAGCCTGGTCTCCTGCAGATCTGCCTGATCCTGGCCTGCATCATGGGCGTGATCGCGTACCGGCTGGCCGTGTACGCAGCGTTCGCCAGCATCATGAAGGACAGCCCCACCAACCACATCCAGCTGGTGGGCTCGCTCATCACGCCCCAGCTGGCCACCTCCGTCACCGCGTCCTGCATCAACTTCATCCTCATCCTGGTCCTCAACTTCCTGTACGAGCACGTGGCCATCTGGATAACGGACATGGGTGAGGAGCACCATGCTGCGTCTGCTTTAGGAATCCTGGGAGCATTGTGCTATCGCGGAGATGTCTGAGCCTTCTAACGACTTTCCTCACCAGAGATACCAAAGACCCACCTGGAGTACGAGAACAAGCTGACCATGAAGATGTTCATGTTCCAGTTCGTCAACTTCTACTCCTCCTGCTTCTACGTGGCCTTCTTCAAGGGCAAGTTTGTAGGCCACCCCGGCGACTACCGCTACATGTTTGGCAGGTGGAGTGGGCTGAGGAATGAAGAGGTCAGTGGTCCTCAGAATGAGACTTCGAGTGGGGTAGTATATTAACCTGAATGAAATGACTCTCTGGTTCCGGTCCTGCTCAGTGTGACCCGGGCGGCTGTCTGATCGAACTGTCCACCCAGCTGGTCATCGTCATGGCGGGGAAGCAGCTGGTGGGGAACGTCCAGGAGGCTCTGCTGCCGTAGGTTCTGCTAGGTGTAGCGAGCGGAGAGTCCGCAGGAGACCAGGCGGCATGAATAAATCCTGCCATTCAATGTTGCCAGGCTCGTACGGAACTGGTGGGGCAGCAGGAAGGCTCGGAAGCATCCGGAAAAAGTCTACAGCCGCTGGGAGCAGGACCACGACCTCCTCAGCTTCAGCCAGTTTGGTCTTTTCCATGAGTACCTGGAGATGGGTGAGTGGTGGGAACTTTACAGCGGCTTTACATTTTAGATTTTTATTAGGAGTGGGACTCGACTTAAAAAAAAATCATTTAATTAATTAGAGGCTTTGTAAATAATCTCAATTAATCACTTTATTTTTTTATTTAAAAGGGTTTTAGTGGGAGACAGAATGAAATTGGACATGGACATGCATATTGTAAACTCAAGCTCTTTTAATTTCTGGAAAAATAATATCCCTGGTTTAATAAAGTAATGAAGTACTTTAAGTGCATTTCCAGAACGGTATTGTCTGTAAATAATAATAAGAAAAATTTGAACATAAAGTGTCTTTGGGAATGAAATTTGCTTGCTTCAAGCTCTGATGTGTGCATCAGTGTAATTGGTCTTCTAGGAAGTTGAGCTGTGACGATAGTTTGAAATGCAAAGTGCAAATGAATTCATCACAATTAACCTCACATTTTCCATGTTGGTTCCAGTGATCCAGTTTGGCTTCATCACGCTCTTCGTTGCCTCGTTTCCTCTGGCCCCGCTGCTGGCTCTCTTTAACAACATTCTGGAAGTGCGTGTGGACGCCTGGAAGTTCACCACCCAGTACCGTCGCACCGTCGCCGCCAAAGCGCGCAACATCGGTGCCTGGCAGGAGATCCTGAACGTGGTGGCCATCCTGTCTGTCGTCACCAACGTCAGTCTCAGTCCGGTTCTTACACTAATAAATGCGAATGTGTTGATTTATTTGGACGTTCTCTCGGCCTGGTCCCACACCTTCTGCAGGCCTTCATCATGGCGTTCACCTCGGACATGATTCCACGCCTGGTGTACCTGTATGCCTACCACCCGGGGTCAGAGGCCACCATGAGAGGCTACATCAACAACAGCCTGAGTGTGTACGAGATCTCCCAGATTCCCGCCCCCAACAGGCCCGACGAGTCGGAGAACCCGACCTGGTTCAATCAGACGCTCATCACCACCTGCAGGTCGGTCGGTCTGTCTGTCTCCGGGTGTGTCCTGTCTCCGTGTGTGTGTCTTATTTTAAACGTCATTCCTCGATTGCGCATCTCAGGTATCGGGACTACCGTTACCCGCCTGGTCATGATCGCCAGTATTCACACACCATGCAGTTCTGGCACATCCTGGCGGCTAAACTGGCCTTCATTATCATCATGGAGGTAAGCTGGGCAGAAACGGTAAAAAGAAGGAGAACGTTAACTTTATTTCTTTGTTACTAGGGGAGCGACGACAAAATGTCCTCAGAAAAGCCATGTGTTTGTGGGGACATTCATAATTCCGCCGTCTCCTGTCTCCCTGCAGCACGTGGTGTTCGTGGTGAAGTTCTTCGTGGCCTGGCTGATCCCAGACGTGCCGTCGGAGGTGAAGGCCCGGGTCAAACGCGAGCGGTACCTGATCCAGGAGTACCTGCACAACTACGAGGTGGAGAGGCTGAAGCTGCAGCTGAGCCAGAGCCTCTGCTTCAGCACCGAGACGGCGTCCCTGCTGCCATCTGAGAGTCCCGACAAACACCACATACTGTCCGAGTGTCTGTAGACCCGCACACACACCTACATATCCATACAAGTCCACACCGCTGGACACATGTTGAAATTGGTGTCAAATTATCCAATTTTCTGGTTTTCAATCTGTCCAATCATTTTTACATGTTTTTAAGAGCTTTTTAAAAAGTCATTAAATTATTATAATTGTACCTGAAAATGAGTCCAATGCATAACTTTCAGATTAGTGACTTCAGTGGTGTGGACACACACACACACACACACACACACACACACACACACACACACACACACACACACACACACACACACACTCCGTACTCACGACTGTTGGGACAAAACCGACACAGAATATAGAACCAAGATGCTGAGGACGTTGAAGTTCTCGTGCCACGTACCTGAGATCCTGGTGCTCAGCCAGGAGCACTAATCAGGGTGACTGGGAGGTGGACACACTGGACTTGTCCACCCTGAACGGGGACGACTCTCCTGCTCTGGTTCTCTCCTTTACAGCCATCTCACGTGCTCTTACTCCACATCGTCTGCGCTGGATTCTGTTGGACTGGCTTGAGACGACCGCATCAACGCCAGTTTCACCAGAAATGGCCTTCAGTATCATATCTCTGCTCAATCAGGAATATCATGTGATTTATACGCAGTTCAAAGGGTCAAACAAATGCCCACAATCCCTGCCTTCCTCTGGATTTGACTACATTTCCCATAATGCACTGCCTGTTCCTCTCTGTCTAGAATCAGAATCCATTTATTTTCTGATTCCTCGTGTTCTAGTAACGGGTTGATCTTCTGACCATCTGTACCCCGACAGGGCGTCGCTACTGTTAACCAGTGGGCGGAGCCCCGATTTATCAAATGATAACTAGAAACACTCCATTGGGGAAAATACAGAAATGTTTGCTATTTGGAAGTGTTTAAGGTAGGAGTCGAATAGGTCGAGCGGAGGATGTGTTCGGGTTTTTATTTGTTGGGTTTTAATAAGTTGATCTAGTGTTTTTTTTTATTTTTCATTGTATTGTTTAAATATTTCGATTTTATTTAATGTGATTAAATCACTGTCCCTGAAACTTGTCTTTAAGATGATTTTTTAAAAACCATTTGCACATTGAGGTTGTCCCCATACCTTAAAGATGCCTGTTTTTTTTTTGTTCTTTTCTTGCTGGATTGTGTATCTGCTGCTCTGTTCTGTCAGCTGACTTCATGTCTTTTATTACTATGATTATATATGCTTGAATTGCATGATTTCTTCAGGTCTTTATCTAAATCTGCTGTTTATGACCATGCTGGTGGAGGACGAAGGTGCCAAATAAAACCATATGAATTATAAAGAAATGTTCAGAAATGTCTTAAACATTTTATATAAAACTGCGTAAATGTCTAAAATGTTTCCATTTTTAAATGAAAAAGTCTGCCTGAACAGTGCCATCCGACCTCTATAACTAATACAAAATGCAGCAGCACCTTCCCAAGTTCTCCACACCACCCCTCTGCTACGTTCCCTCCACCGGCTCCCAGTAGCTGCACCATCAGGTTCTAAATACTGATCCTGGTCTAAAAAGCCAAACATGGAGTAGCACCATCCTACCTCACAGCCCTTATTACACCTCACACTGCACCTCGTATACTCCGAGCCTCCAGTACTGCTCGCCTGGTCCCTCCATCTCTGAAGGTAAAAGGAAGACACTCATCTAGACTCTTCTCCGTCTTGGCCCCTCGGTGGTGGAATGAACTTCCAGCTCAGTCACTGAGCACCTTCACACGGCAGCTCAAGACCTTCCTCTTTAGAGAAGATTTAGATGAACTTGTAACCTTCTTCTCGTCTGACTTCTGTATAGAAACTAGAACAGAGTGAATAAAAAGATTGTATTCATAGTTGGGGGTCCTAGTGAACCAGAACTGACCACTTCATCCATGGTGACATGGAAGTACTTTGTAAGTGGCTCTGGATCAGGACGTCTGGTAAATGGCGTAAAATGTAAATGTAATACTGTACATGTAAATGTAAATGATTTATTCCATGAATTACAGACACGGCCAAGTTGCAGCGGGAACTAGTTTTCTGCCGCTGGGTGGCGCTGTTGTAGAAGGTTTCACCTGCTTCATCTCCGTGGGCCGCGACCTGTTCTCTCAGCCCGCATCTTTACAAGAAAAGAAATTCGTTTTATTTCACTCCATCCCATCACCTAGAACCTAGAACCTAGAACGCCGAACATCCCGCCCGGGTTCTCGCATCACCTAAATCCTAGAACGTCGAACTTGGAACCGGCGGTGATGGAAGTGTCCCACCGTTCCCGGGGACACCCCACCCGCCCCACCCGCCCCATCCACATCATCTGGTTTCCATGGCGCCGCCCCCACCGGATTAAACACGTGACCGACGTTCGTGTTTTTATTCGCTTTTTATATCCATCAGAGCGACAGGTCCGTCGGTGGCGCGCCCGTCCTCGTCTCCGCCGCCGTGCGCGCCGCCGACCCCTCCCTGCGCGTGCCCGCTCAGCGCGCCGCCGCCTGCGGGTGCACATTGTGAAGCCGCGCCGAGCCGCGACGGTTCTCCTGTCCCGCCGCGATGGCAGCAGCAGCATCAGCATCATCATCATCATCACCAGCGGAACCGGCGGCGGCGGCGAGTTCGTGACTGACCGAGAGACGCTTCCACTCCCACACAAACTCGCACGATCTGATGGAGGCGCCGACCGAGGCGCGGGGCTTCGCGCCCAGTAAGGAGGGGCTGAAGCACCTGGCGGGAAAAACGCTGGGGCACGTGTACAGGTATTCATTCTGGCTCATCATATATTCCAAGAAATATTCTGTATTAAAGTTCCGCGTTTTATCCGTCGATGCTGATGTCAAAAAATGATTTAAAAAAATGTAAATAGAATTTCATATTCCCGCACGTTGCGTCGGATTATTTTCGTTCCCCCGTTAAAAATATTTCCTCCTGCTAATTTCGACCCCCGAGGTCGGAAATGAATTTGTTCCGTTTTTCAGAAAATGAAGAGATTATCGATATAATATAATTTCGTGCGGGATTTAAAAGAAAATTAATTTCGCAACGAGCGAAACGTTTCAAATGACAATTTATTCGAAATGATAAAAATCGAATATTACGTAGAAAATCAGAGAAGATGTGGGAAAGAGCTGCGAAATGCGCAGGTAATTTCGTTCCTTTTTCGACGAATTTCGATGCCCGGCGCCCTGGTTTGATTTATAAAAATGTCTGCGTTTCATTTTTTTTTGGATGAAGATGAGTAGTGAATGCAGATGAAGGTGAAGGGGCCGGATTGGTGCAATGCGGTTTTCTCACGACGCGCTGCTGATCCCGACAATCGTTTTTTTAACCAGGAGACAGAAAAAAAAAAAGATTCTGCTTCTGAACATCATCGCTGAGAGCCACACCTTCCAGTGCACATCCGGGCCCCTGGGGGCCACGGAATATGTGCAGAATATATTCTACAATCCAGAGTGTGCGAATTATCTGTATATTTCTAGAATGCAGCAGTGTGTACAGATGTATAGAATATGTATAGATGTATAGCGCGTGTATCGAGTACAGATTAATAGAATGCGGCTGGTGTATAGAGCTGCGTCTGAATAGAATATGTAAAAATGTATAGTGTGTGTACTATAAAAATGTATAGAGTACAGGTGTATAGACCTGCGTGTGAATAGAATGTAGATGTACAGATGTATAGAATATGCACAGATGTATAGCGCGTGTATAGAGTACAAATTAATAGAATGCGGCTGGTGTATAGAGCTGCATGTGTATAGAATATGTATAGATGTATAGCGTGTGTGTGTATAGAGCTGCGTGTGTATAGAATATAGATGTGGGGTGGTAATAGCCTAGTGGGGTAAAACACTCACCTATGAACCAGAAGACCCAGGTTCAAATCCCACTTACTACCATCGTGTCCCTGAGCAGGACACTTAACCCTGAGTGTCTCCACTGTAACTACTGACTGTAAGTCCCTCTGGATAAGGACGTAAATGTAAATGTAGATGTATAGATGTATAGAGGACCGCAGCCGGACCTCCTGACGCATGGACCTCCTGCTCCTCAGGGTTCTGGAGAAGAGGCAGAAGACCGGGGAGACCATCGAGCTGACGGAGGACGGGCGACCCGCCACCGACCGCGAGAAGAAGCCCCCCCTGTGCGACTGTACCTGCTTCGGCCTCCCGCGCCGCTACATCATCGCCATCATGAGCGGCCTGGGCTTCTGCATCTCCTTCGGCATCCGGTGCAACCTGGGCGTGGCCATCGTCAGCATGGTCAACAACAGCACCATCCACCAGGGCGGGAAAATCATCATTAAAGAGGTGCGGCCCCGCCCCGATTCAACTTTGACCTTGAACCGCAGGGCTTTTATTCTGCATTTCAATTCTGCCATTTTTCTGGTACGAAACGTGTTAAAAATGGAGAATTGACGGTTTATTCCGCGTCTGCTCCAGGATGATCGAATTATAACGAATTCGCGCGAATCGGGTGAATTTGTGTGCTGGTTTCCTGCAGAAAGCCAAGTTTAACTGGGACCCGGAGACGGTGGGCATGATCCACGGGTCCTTCTTCTGGGGCTACATCGTCACCCAGATCCCGGGGGGGTACATCTCCTCCAGACTGGCGGCGAACAGGTGACGAAAACGTCCATTAATGCGCCTTCATTATAAAATGATCGAACGGCTTTTAATTCGCGCTGCGCGTGCCGGAGGGGCGGGGTCAAGGTCACGCGCGTGACCGAGATGAATAAATAAATAGATCATTATAATAATAATATTAGATGTATATTAATAAAAGGCAGATGATGAACGGACGCGGTTGGAATGTTCCAGGGTGTTCGGGGCCGCCATCCTGCTCACCTCCACCCTCAACATGTTCATCCCCTCCGCGGCGCGGGTCCACTACGGCTGCGTCATCTTCGTCAGGATCCTGCAGGGCCTGGTGGAGGTGAGCATGATACCGATCGGGCTGAAATGTCACCTGAAATGTCGAGGCTGGCTGGGATGCTGATGAAGGGATCATGTTGGGACGAATTTCTCTTTGTCTCCAGGGCGTGACCTACCCAGCATGCCACGGGATCTGGAGTAAATGGGCCCCGCCCCTGGAGAGAAGCCGTCTGGCCACCACCTCCTTCTGCGGTAATTTGCAGTAAATGTTGGTGCGGCTCTGCTGGATGAAGCTGGTTGTTTGATGGTTGCTGCTCTGCACCTCCAGGCTCCTACGCCGGCGCCGTCATCGCCATGCCCCTGGCCGGAATTCTGGTGCAGTACACAGGCTGGTCCTCTGTCTTCTACGTGTACGGTGAGCCCCGCCCGGCCCTGCGCGCGTCCCGCCGCCGCCACGGTTCTAACCGGCCCTTCTCCCGATCTCAGGGGTCTTCGGGATCTTCTGGTACATGTTCTGGATCCTGGTGTCGTACGAGAGCCCCGCAGAACATCCCACCATCACCGACGAGGAGCGCTGCTACATCGAGGAGAGCATCGGCGAGAGCGCCAAGCTCCTGGGCCCGGCCGAGGTCAGTGTTGTCATGGTGACTACGCCACGTTCCCCGTGACGCTCCTAACGCCCGTGTTCCCGCCCCGGCAGAAATTTAAGACCCCCTGGAGGCAGTTCTTCTCCTCCATGCCCGTCTATGCAATCATCGTGGCCAACTTCTGTAGGAGCTGGACCTTCTACCTGCTGCTCATCAGCCAGCCGGCGTACTTCGAGGAGGTGTTCGGGTTCGAGATCAGCAAGGTGAGCGCGGTGACGGTGCGTAACAGTATCTGGTGGTGAGTCTGGCGGGCGGTGACGGTGTTTGGGCGTGGCCGCAGGTGGGCATGCTGTCGGCGCTGCCCCATTTGGTGATGACCATCATTGTGCCAATCGGAGGGCAGCTTGCCGACTTCCTGCGCACCAGGAACATCATGTCCACCACCACGGTCAGGAAGATCATGAACTGTGGAGGTGAGGGGCGGGCTTCTCAGCCACGTTTGGGGCGTGTGGGGTTCTCCTCCTGAACGTTCTGCTCTGCCGCAGGTTTCGGAATGGAGGCCACGCTGCTTCTGGTGGTGGGGTACTCCCACAGTAAAGGCGTGGCCATTTCCTTCCTGGTGCTGGCGGTGGGCTTCAGTGGGTTCGCAATATCAGGTTGGTGTGGAGTGAGTGATGGTCGTGTGAGATTTTGGAGATTTGGCCCGTCAGTCACGTGGCCCCCGCCGCGGCCCCCCCGCGCCCCCGGGCCGCCTCCATCTCGCAGCTTTCTGCTGGACTTTTTTAATAATTCATCCCTTTTCCCCGGAGACGCCACGCTGTTCCAGCAGCAGCGGCGGCGGGGGGGGGCGTGGTGGGGGAGGGGACCTGCTGACGCCGCTTCCATCTGCACGAGCCACGGAACAAAAGAAAATGACGCCGTGTCTCCATTCTCTTTTCTTCGAATGAAATGTGGGACGTGAACGTGTGTCGATGACGTCCATCTGTCCGGATCTGCTTCCACCCCACAGGTTTCAACGTCAATCATTTAGACATCGCGCCTCGCTACGCCAGCATCCTCATGGGCATCTCCAACGGCGTGGGCACCCTCTCAGGAATGGTGTGTCCTCTGATCGTGGGCGCCATGACCAAAAACAAGGTACGGTGCCCTGCGTGACCCTCTGAGCGCCGGTGCGTGTGGCAGCGGCGTGACGTGCTTGTCCCCCTCCCAGACGCGGGAGGAGTGGCAGTACGTCTTCCTCATCGCCTCGCTGGTGCATTACGGGGGCGTGGTCTTCTACGGCATCTTCGCCTCGGGCGAGAAGCAGCCCTGGGCCGACCCCGAGCAGACCAGCGAGGAGAAGTGCGGCTTCATCGACGAGGACGAGCTGGCCGAGGAGACGGGGGACATCACCCAGAGCTACGGGGCCTTCGGGGGCCCGGCCAAGACCTACGGGGCCACGACGCAGATGAACGGGGGCTGGCCGGAGGGCTGGGAGAAGAAGGAGGAGTACGTGCAGGGTGGGGCGCAGGAGGGCGGGTTCGGCTACTCTTAGACTCCACAACCATCCATCATCTCGTAGTGTTCGTGAATTCGGAGAAGAATTTTACATGTAGGACCATTGTTTTATGTTCGCACAAACGTAAAAAAAGAAAATCTGAATAATTCCACGCATCTCGATCAGCACACAGAGGAGCTCTCGGTCGACACATATCAGAGGAGGCTTCTGTTGGGAGCGAGATGGTCCGCAATGTCCATCACGTCCCGCTGGAGCCTCTACGGTCAGTTAAGGAAGTTCTCGTAACTCCCAGCCAGGACGAGGGGTCGCGTCACCTCACACTCCACAGCACAACCTGCTCCGTGACGCCGCCTCGCCTGAGACCTTCTAGATGTTTCTGTGAGACGCGTGAAGACTTGGGTCTTTGATGTGAAGAGCACACTGATTACGATTACGGTCAAATCGCACACAGGCCGCCGTCCCCAGACGCCACCGTGGACCGGACAGTTTATGCAAAGTCGCTAGATGATCGATAGAAAGGACGTGAATGAACAAGATATAGAATTAGCATAAAGATTTATTTATTGTAAATGATATGGCAACGTGAGGTTTTACAATCAGAGTTTTAAAGGATCGTATGGCTGCTAATCTGTCCCCCTCGTGCACCGAGGGACAGTGGAAATGAGGGACAGAGGGACGCCGGGTGGCTTTAGGCAATAACCGCACGCGTCCGGCGAGCCTGTCCAAAGCACAGTCTGGCACAAGGACCCAAACCTTCCATTCCTTCGCTTTTTGGAGGTCTCCATGTTACGCCATGCCATGTTGACGTCTGTGAATGTTCGTTATGCATGGATCAATGTTTTAATTTGAAAAACGACAAAAAAAAGAAGAAGAAACTCTCCTCTAGTTATTCTCACACATTCCATTCGGTTCCCCGAACTGTTACCGATGTTTCGATTCCTTTGCACAATTAACCAAAGGCGACGTGTGGACCTGGTGGACCTGGAGGTTCTGAACAGGAGGGCCGCCATTCTCAGTGTACAAAGCAATAAAGCCTGGTAACAGTCACCCATCCGTCATCTCTAGTGCTTTTACGTTCCACTCGTGTTCTGTGGTTGCACATTTATCAGAAAAATGTAAAAAAAAGAATTGTTAATGTTACTGTACTTTACGATATCTAGATCTAGTTTAGCGTCCAGCGCACGCCGGTGCGCCGGGCCACTCACCAGAAGAGAATGATCCCCCGCGGACGTCCGCGCCCTCGCTGTTGTCCCGTACTGTTGCTTTTCACTTTCTGGAGCGTGTGCTAGTGTCTGGAAGATCGTGGTGCGATTGGTGGCTTTAACCCCTTCCCCGCCCCGCCCCCCCCGCGTGTCCTCTACCGCTGCAATATTCAGGATTGTCTGTGAAGGTGTTTGACTGTGGTTTCAACATGGCCATAAAGGCACCATATTCCTGTTTCGTGCCTCTGAGTGGAGTTTCAAGTGTGATTCTTTGGCTTTTTTTGCTGTGTTTAATGGAGAGGTTTGTTGATGTCAATACTGAAATGCTCTATATATCCTTTTTATAAAAAAACCTGAAACCACACCAACTGGAGTCTTTCTTTCTGGTGAGCGGAGTACTACCAGGTCCTCCCCATCTTGCTCCTCATCCTCCTGCCAGGCCGAGTGAAATCGATGGCGCGCTCGGTCCCTGGAGCTCAGAGGCCGGTATTGACCGCCACTTCTCCCTAATACAGAGCAGCAGGGAGGGGCAGCACTTAAGCAGCTATTAGCAGCCTCAGCTCAGCACGGGAAGGAGAGGCAGCAGGTCCTCGTGTCCTCCATCAGCCCGTACCGTGTGACCAGGGAGAGTAAAATGGAGGGAGGAGGGAGGGACGATATCACGTTACAGTAAGAGGAGGAAGGACCGTGGTGGCTGAGGGATGCCGGGAACGAAACTCCAGCTCCCGGACGAGCCAATCGGATCGCTGCAGGGGCGGAGAAAGAGTCCACATCAACCGCTCAGTCTTCATCAATGTACCATCTAGACCACGACCTTGCACGGCTCTCCGCTCTTTACCCGAGAAAGAAAGTCGGCAAGAGTCATGCAAATGTAGTCATCAGACCCAGGAGAGTAATCTTACAAGAAAAGAAATGGTCGAATAAATGAAGATTAATCATGTTTACCAGAATCTCGATTTTCCGCCGCCATGAAGATGACAGTAGTGTTGTTTTCATCAACTAAATTTACAACGAATTATCTTCATCAACAAACCTTTTTTGACGTGATGAAGATGAGACATAAATGCTGGTCATGTGACGATAACTAAAACAAAATATATCATCTAATATTGTTGATGAATAAAAACGAGACTGAATATGGTTTACGAGGTAAAAACTAGATTAAAATGTCTCACATGAATTACATTTCAAGATACTTGAAGATGGAGAAAATGCCTGGAATGGATGTAGAGTAATAATATAATAATAAAATAACCTTGTTTTAATTATGAGGTGGGTTTGACTAAAAGAAATATTTTTATAATTACATAAATTTGACTAAAATGTCAGCAAAAAAAAGAATCTAAAAAAAAAGAATCTAAATTTAAAATTAAGAATCTATAATCCAAAACCAGAAATATAGATAAAAATCCAACAGTATTTTCTCTGCTTGGACCCCTAATGACAGGCATACTGCCCCGCCTCATAACCGTAACCGTGGTAACGGCAGGAACCATCGACTCGGCCCATTCACATGTAATATTAAAATAATTCAGCACTAATCCTATAATACGTGTCCCTCGATCCTACATACTGTACCTCTAACAGAAAATCCAGAACACGTGCATCATGACCCCTGACCTCTGGGGGACAGTTACTGTGCCCTGTTTGTGTACTGAGTTGTTCTGGTCAATAACCTTCCAATCAGCAGCTGATTTATGCCCAGTCAGCCATAGCCGTGTCACCTTAATTGAACTTTAAGTGACGATTCAATCAATCAGGCGTGCGGCGCTCAATGAGCCACGCCGCGTTTTACGAGCCGCGTTTTCTGCCGCCGAGTCCGGTTCTTAAAGAGTCCGGATCCCCGGCGCTCGCGTCCCCGGGGGGACAGCCGCGCCGCAGCTAACAAATAAAACGTATCTGCGGCCGTCCATCAATATCTGTCAGCGCGTCAGGCGGTCGATAACGCGCCAGGCCGGGCTGTCCGGACGCGGTGCCAGTCTGACAGCAGATCGGGCCGGATTAGGCGGAGGAGGAAGCACCGCGAGGGTGCCACCCGCCGCATTAGTTACGGCCAACGGGCCGCCACGCAGGAAATAGAACTCCATCTCTGGTGTGCAGCCAATTGGAGAGCAGGTCCCGGCCGTATGGCAGACACGGGCCACGCGGGGGGCGCAATTACACCGGAGCCGGGGGCCTGGGGCCGGGCCAGCTCGCCGCCTTGGTTAATTTGACAGGTCCCCGATGCACGTGTCACTTGGCCCGTGAAGCGTGTTTTCTCCCGACCGTCCGGCCAGAACGGCCACGCCCCACAGACGGTGGTGACGTCCGCGGCGTCACCGTAGACCAGATCCGATAAGACCCGGAGAGCGTGCGAGGATCTGTGCACACGCATATGCTTACTGACGCCTGCTAATCCGCTGGTGGGGTGCAGGTGTTGTGCTGCGTCCCTGGGGTGCGTCTTGATGAGCGGGGCAGGGCCAGGACACGCCCCCACCTTCCTACACACACACGCGCGCGACTCTGCCCTCCATCCTCATCTGTTATTCGGGGTTTTCATCACTGCCCAGCATCTCCTGAACACATGCAACATGTGAAGATTCATCTCCTCGCTGCTGCAGACTGGATGGAGGAACCGGAGGAACCGGAGGAACCGCCCCGTTCACCAGACTCGCCGTCGCCTTTTACTGCTAAAGACATAATGGATGAAAATCTCCAGCAAACCCTGCGGGTCTGAGGGACAGCGGTCACTTGTGAGCTGATGTTAGGAACACATAAAGAGGGAGAGAGCTCCTTTTCAATTAGAGGAGCCTGGGCACGTGTGTGTGTGTGTGTGTGTGTGTGTGTGTCTGGGTTAGAGAATGAGAGGGAGAGAGACCTCTGCTGCCAGGCCGAGTTCTATTCATTCTCCTCTCAACATGCCCCTCTAACAGATGGGGAGTACGGTGTGTGTGTGTGTGTGTGTGTTTACTCTGTGTGTGTGTGTGTGTGTGTGTGTGTGTGTGTGAGGTTGGGGCCTCTCTTTGTTCCTCAGACATTCAGGGACGGCAGCACAGCAGGGGGACCTGGGTAAATCTCATTAAAAGTGAGAGAGCTCTGATGAAAGCTCACTCTTCCATTAACTCCGCACTCGCCAGTACACACTGCACACGTGTGTGTGTAGAGAGGGGGTGAGAGTGTGCGTGAGTACACAAATCATGATTATATCACTATTTTATGAATGTATCACACCTTACAAATGGACTCTACTATCTATCTATCTATCTATCTATCTATCTATCTATCTATCTATCTATCTATCTATCTATCTATCTATCTATCTATCTATCTATCTATCTATCTATCTATCTATCTATCTATCTATCTATCTATCTATCTATCTATCTATCTATCTGGCCAGTATTAGAGTGTGTAAGTGATATGGGAGGATGAGTGGAACCGTGTTCATGTTCTGTGTGGTTCTGTGTGGTTCTGTTGTTGGAGGTTAAACAGTTTGAACTTCCTGCCACTTGTTCGTTTATCTCGTCTGTAATTTTCTCTGTCAGGGGTGAGCAGCCCTGTTATTATGATCATTGGGAGATTTCAGAAGATTACACACTTAAGAGTGCTATTCAACCCAATTTAACACACGCGCACACACACACACTCACACACACTCGCGGCGTGCAAAAAATTCATGTACATGGTGGAACCCACAGACCTTCCAGTGACCTTCCGCTCTCATTTCAGCCACTTGACCTCAACCACGGTTCATGTCTGCCAAGGTCAAGACAGTAGGAGCCGCAGAAGAGCTCTGAAAGATGAGTGACAGCTGCCACTCATTGTTCCTGGTCCTCCTGCTGTCAGTGTGGGGTGAGTCAGATGCTGCGATTCTCTCACCTCCACCCTGCCGACTCAGACTCACGACTCCACACTTCCTTTCTTCTTGCCACGCAGAAATACGGCCGATGCGGTCACACCAGCTGCTACAGCAATAAAACGTAACTTCTCGACTTCTCTACAGACGTATTTTACAGTACATCTACTGATTTCTATTTCTCTCGGCGTTACGAGCGGCACGAGCTGCCAGCACACGCCAGACGAGGGTCTTAGACAAAGACGGGCGTCCGCCGAGCTGCCAGCTTTCAATTTACCACTTCCTGCCCGACACGGAACCCGGGCGCCGTGCTACACTGCTAAGTGGTGTTAATAAATTGATTGCTTTACGCCTGCCTAATCAATTCAGCTTTACACAAGGCCAGCGCCCCGCCCCCTGCTCACACACACACACACACACACACACACAGCCTCCATCACAGTTCACTCTTCTACCACCAGCAATTCCTTTATTTCTCCATCTATTCAGCGGATTTAATCCAGTGAAGGTCCTCCTTCCCGTTACCTCTCACCTGCGCTGCCTGTGTGTGTGTGTGTGTGTGTGTGTGTGTGTGTGTGTGCGCACACGCATGCGCATGCATGCATGTGGCTTTGTGTGGCCAGTCATGATGCCTGCAGCTTCTCCTCCCTCCCACACCACCAGTAAATTCTATCTTCATACGTGGAATTTCAGAATCCAAGTTCTCGGTGTCATCATCATCATCATCGTCGTTGTTGTCACCACCACCGTGTGTGTGTGTGTGTGTCAGGTTGCGACAGGCAACTCCTTGCCACCATGAGGCATGTGGTGCTCAAGGTCACATAGAAAGCGTTATTACGCTCCTTCCCCGCTGCTGTGATGTCACGGTCCTCCGGGTGGAGGTCAGTCCCCCGTCCCTCCGAACCAGACCCTCGCACGTGGGACAGTGACGTGGGTTCTGACGCACGTCCTCCTGGCCTCCTTCTGCAGCTGCATTTCTCCAGGTCGCCTCAGGCCACGCCTCCCATGCGCGTCTCCCCTGAGTTCGTGGCCTTGGCGTTTCCTCTGCACTTTTTATGCAACCGTGGCGACGGGTTGCCATAGAGACCCAGACTCTTGTGGAGAGAGTGACATGCGGAGGGAGACAAACAGAACAGGAGGGGGGGGACAAGAAGACGGCCAGCCCGGCGTCACGTGATCTGAAATGCTGATAAGCCAACACGAGGCCGAGGTGATGAATTTGTGAGGGTGCGATGACAGGCGAGCCGATAATTCAGCCGCCGCCGCCACTTCATCATGTCATAATGCGATTTCCGTGCCAGTCACTCGCTCTGCCGCTTACAAGCTAATCTTGTTAAAGCCAAATGGACGGATCTGGAGACAAGGGACGGGGGCGGGTGTTGAAAGTGAGAAGATGGAGGGACCACGCCTACACACACACATTGTAAATAAATAAAACAGCACGATTATACTGTATATACACACACACACACACACACACACTTACACAAACGGTTATGGTTTATATCAGAAATGAAGAGCAGATGCAGGTTTTTATTTGTCTGTGGAACGTTTTAAAACGTGTGAGTGCGCGATGTGGAGAAGAAGGGTGTTCCTCTCATACTTCATCCTGCCTGGACCCTGCAGAACATCTCGCCACCTGGTGGTCAGTTCTGGACACGGTCAGAGACGCCTCCATCCCTCCACACCAGCAGGACCAGATGCTCCTGCAGTTTCATTCCAGACTACTCAGTTTATTTCGTCCCTGCTCGTGATGTTGTTTTATTGTATTGTGTGTATATTTGGGTCATGTGTGTATTTTATTGTAAATATTGTACATTCTTTAATAGCATTTCACTGTACATCTGTCTGAGTAAAAAATTCTAATGCTGATGCAAGACTCACATTGATATAAATATTCATGTACATGCTTTTATTTCATTTCTATATACACAGATAGATAGATAGATAGATAGATAGATAGATAGATAGATAGATAGATAGATAGATTTATTGATCCCAGGGGAAATTTAGAGACCAATCCACCAGCAGAACTCTAACTCCACACATCCTTTACTCATTCTTCTCCTGTGTAAATCAGGCACAGAACAGAGGAGGAGAGAAACGTTATTAGAATGAAAGCCGCGGGCCACTAACGTGGCATTAATATGTCACCACGTGGTGACGCGTTATGAACAGCAGCTCTTTAATCACAGTGGAGTTCATTAAGACCCAAATCAGGTCCGGCGTTTATCAACTGCTTTCCCTCCTGCTTATTCTGCAGGCCACCAGAACATTCTCTGTTGTTCAGAAAACGCTGCTTGCTCATAAGCACGCAGCATCTCATCACAAGATTTGGAGAATTATAATGCACATCAAAATTAATGAATGCATTTCACATGCAATAATCAACCAAATACCCAATAAAATGATAAACTATTTAATGTGATTGATTAATGAAAGAATTGGGATGATATGGTTGGTTGTCTTATAGATTGCTGACATGAATGATGAATTCGGGGGGCTGTTAATTAGGGAGGGACCCATCTGACAGTGCAGGTCCTTCTCGCCCTGGGGACCAGTCCTGGGCGGCACACAGGTCCCAGGCCTTCAGGGTCTCGGTCTCTGTGGAAACGCCTGATGCGACCATCTGGCGGGTGGGCGTGGCTGAACCCTGGCAGGGATCTGGGCGCATTGTTTACTGTGGATCTAATGAAAATGGAAGGAGAGAAACGTGCAGATTCATTATTTACAGGTGTTAATATGGAGTATTTTTATATTATTTACACATGTTACTGTGGAGAAGTTTTACATTATTAACATGTGTTAATATTGAGTATTTTTACATTATTCACACAGGTTACTGTAGAGTATTTTTACATTATTAACACGTGTGACTGTGGAGTATTTTTACATTATTAACATGTATGACTATGGAGTATTTTTACATTATTAACACAGGCTACTACGGAGTATTTTTACATTATTAACACGTGTGACTGTGGAGTATTTTTACATTAACTACATGCGTTACTATCAAGAAGTTTTACATTAATAACACAGGTTACTCGTGGAGTACTTTTACATTACTAACATGTGTTACTATGGAGTATTTCTACATTATTATCACGGGTTACTGTGAAGTATTTTTTACATTATTAACACAAGCTACTATGGAGTATTTTTACATTATTAACACAGGTTACTGTGGAGTATTTTTACATTATTAACATGTGTTACTGTGGAGTATTTTTACATTATTAACACATGTTACTATGGAGTATTTTTACATTATTAACATGTGTGACTATGGAGTATTTTTACATTATTAACACAGTTTACTGTGGAGTATTTTTACATTATTCACACAGGTTACTGTGGAGTATTTTTACATTATTAATACGTGTGACTGTGGAGTAGTTTTACATTAACTACATGCGTTACTATCAAGAAGTTTTACATTAATAACACAGGTTACTCGTGGAGTACCTTTACATTACTAACATGTGTTACTATGGAGTATTTCTACATTATTATCACGGGTTACTGTGGAGTATTTTTATATTATTAACACAGGTTACTGTGGAATATTTTTACATTATTAACATGTGTTACTGTGGAGTATTTTTACATTATTAACACGTGTTACCGTGGAGCATTTTGACATTATTAACACGTGTTACTGTGGAGTATTTTTACATTATTAACACAGGATAGTGTGGAGTATTTTTACATTATTAACACGTGTTACAGTGGAGCATTTCTACGTTATTATCACGGGTTACTGTGGAGTATTTTTACATTATAAACATGTGTTACTATGTAGTATTTTTACATTATTAACACAGGTTACTGTGGAGTATTTTTACATTATTAACATGTGTTACTGTGGAGTATTTTTACATTATTAACACGTGTTACTATGGAGTATTTTTACATTATTAACATGTGTGACTATAGAGTATTTTTACATTATTAACACAGGTTACTGTGGAGTATTTTTACATTATTCACACAGGTTACTGTGGAGTATTTTTACATTATTAACACAGGTTACTGTGGAGTATTTTTACATTATTCACACAGGTTACTGTGGAGTATTTTTACATTATTAACACGTGTGACTGTGGAGTAGTTTTACATTAACTACATGCGTTACTATCAAGAAGTTTTACATTAATAACACAGGTTACTCGTGGAGTACTTTTACATTACTAACATGTGTTACTATGGAGTATTTCTACATTATTATTACGGGTTACTGTGGAGTATTTTTACATTATTAACACAGGTTACTGTGGAATATTTTTACATTATTAACATGGGTTACTGTGGAGTATTTTTACATTATTAACACGTGTTACTGTGGAGCATTTTTACATTATTAACACGTGTTACTGTGGAGTATTTTTACATTATTAACACAGGATAGTGTGGAGTATTTTTACATTATTAACACATGTTACAGTGGAGCATTTTTACGTTATTAACACGGGTTACTGTGGAGTATTTTTACATTATAAACATGTGTTACTATGTAGTATTTTTACATTATTAACACAGGTTACTGTGGAGTATTTTTACATTATTAACACAGTTTACTGTGGAGTATTTTTACATTATTAACATGTGTTACTATAGAGTAGTTTTACATTATTAACACGTGTTACCGTGGATCATTTTTACATTATTAACACGTGTTACCGTGAAGCATTTTTACATTATTATCACAGGCTACTGTGGAGCATCTTCATATTATTAACACGGGTTACTATGGAGTATTTTTACATTATTAACACATGTTATTGTGGAGTAGTTTTACCTTAATAACATATGTTACTATCAAGTAGTTTTGCATTATTATATTATGGAGTATTTTTATATTATTTACAGGTGTAACTATGGAGTACCTGGTGCTGCCCTGTTGACACAGCACCACCTGCTGCTGGGACACCTAATGACACACACACACACACACACACACACACACACACACACTTTTAGAAACATGCAAATCGCGCCCAAACAAACAAAAGGAAGAATCCGGTTCCTTTAGGCGATACATGCAAACACAGGCGGATTCCTTCCTGGAAACGAGTCCAGATCTGCAGCACCATGTAACGTATTATTCAGCATTATTATACAGGTATTACACAGTCACATGACCACTATGAACATATCCGCCTGAGCTGCATTCTGACACCTACCGAGGTGAGGTGTGTGTGTGTGTGTGTGTTGGAGGGAGAGAGGGAGGGACGGAGAGGGGAAAAGTGAACTTTTTACCTCCCAGTTTTCAGCTCCGTCTTCTAACCGCTCAGTTTCTCCAGCAGCGAGAAACTCAGGTTCACATTAAAATATTCTCATATTATAAAGGTATTAAAATCCACACGTTGACCTGGAGCAGCAGGAGAGAGAGAGAGAGAGAGAGAGAGAGACCTGTGGCGGTAAGTGCTGCACGTTACACCAGTGCTGTGAGGGGGTTTTGAAGAATGTAAAAGTTTCCTTCACGGTGCAGTGTGGGGGTCAGAGAAGTTGTGTCTGAAGGTCGGGATGGATGAAGAGGTCCACTGATTCTCCAGTAGCAGCGGTCTGTCTTCCTAAAAGGTAAAAACCATCAGTCTGTTCAATCTGTCCTGTCTGAGTTGAACTCCCGGAAAGTAAAGTGATAGTTAAATGAAAGAATGAATAAATATGAATATGGCGTGGAATGGCGTGGGGTGGCGTGATGAGAGTAGAAGACAGAATGGAAGCCCGTATGGTGGTTTATTTAAGCAGCCGTTCTTCTTCTTTTCGCCGGCTCTGTGGGTAATAAAGCTCTGCGGTTAAAGCCCACGCGGTTTATTTAGTCTGGGTGAGGCTCACGATGAATCCCTGTTGTCTGCAGGAACGGTGTGTGTGTGTGTGTGTGTATATACACTGAATATGAGGTAGAAGGAGGTAGTAGCGTGTGAGTAAATGTTGGATCCGGTGATGAGAGGGCGACCGGGTGAAGAATGTGCAGCCATAAAAACATTATAACAGTTATTAAGGCGCGGCCCGTAGGCAGGTACCGTCCTCGGAGTGCGAGTGCATGCTGGCCTCTGATTGGCCGCAGGAATGTGTGTGTGGGCGTGTGTAGACCGGAACACAGAGCCCCTGTTCAGATAGTGTGTGTGTGTTTGTGTGTATACATGTCTGTGCGTATTCGTGTGTGGTTGTGAATGTGTGTGTGGGTGGGCGGGGCAGGGGGTTCTCCAGCAGGACGGGTCTGAATGTTGCACCTCTGTGTGTTGGGAACTCGGGGTTACGTTCCCATGGCTGGGCGCTGAGCAGGAGGAGTCTGGGTCTGGTCAGCCTCGGGTAGTTAATGAGTGTCTGTGGGGGGAGGTCAGAGGTCACACTTTGTCCTGTTTCACGTTATTCGACCAAAAGTGCTCCATTGGCTTTGGTTGAAGTTGACCTTTGACCCTGAGAACAGAGAGTTGTGGCTTCTTGCATTATTTGTTCAGTGTGCGTTTTTGCAACGTTTAACACACACGTGCAAGTCGGAGTTTTACCTCCGTCCCCTCGCTTCGTCCCCGTCTTCCTGTCTTCCCAGGTATGTGGCCCCTGCTCCACATGTTGTCTTCTCCGTCACCTGACGGCCGTGTTTAGGGACGTAGACGGGCGACTGCTGTGATGCTGCGGGTCGACGGAAAATGGTCTCTGAAAAATGTGACTCCTTAAAAGGACAACTGCAGCCAATCACTGCACAGGGGCGGAGCCAGTAATTTAGCAGGCCCGTCCTCCCAGGAACATCACAAACCTTCATCCAGAATGTCTCTCGCCGGGACCTGCAGCCACAGCGACTGTGACTGTAGATGGCTGGACGGGGGGGTCCTGGTCTGCAGTGGTGGTTTCTACCTCATTAAACGGGGTCTCGCACCGCGGTGCGGGACGTGCGGGACGGGCGGGACGGGCCAGACCCGGCCTCAATAGGTCCATTGTTGGTCAGGAGCTGGCCCGCACTCAACAACAACATTCCTCATGGCCTTCATACGTGGCGCTCTGATCATCTGAGGTTTCCCGCTCCTTCCTCCTCCAGCTGACCGGGGCACCATGAGCCTCCCCCTCGGCCCCCCTCGGCCGCCGCCCCGCCCCGACCTGTCCTGCCTGCAGCTGTACAGCGAGTGGCTGGCCACCCGCCACCAGGCCGGCCTGCTGCCCATGAAGGAGGACCTCGCCATCTGGCTGAACGGAATTCTGGGTAAGGGGGGCGAGGCCCCGTCGCCGGGTGGGAGCGGGGATTCTTCCCGCCTCGTCACCATGGCGCTGAAGACCCGGATTTACCGAGCTGATTTCTCTCCTGCTCTCCCGTTCCTGCTTTATATAAAAGTTGCCGCGGGACCTCAGCTTCATTACCGGCGAGCTGCGTCTCAGAGGGGCGGCTGCTAATGGCGCCAGAGTCACCGTCTGCACTCGCGCGCCGGGTTTTGCTCTTTGTTGTGGTTTTGCCTCCTCCGAAGCCACAAAAAAATTATTCCTACATTCACACACACACACACACACACACAGACAGACACACACGCACACATACACATACACTCACACACACACACACACACACACACACACTCACATACACACACATATAAAAACAGATGATGTGTATATGTGTGTGTTTGTGCGTGTATGTGTGTGTGTCTGTTTGTGTGTGAGTGTGTGTGTGCGTGCTCGCACAGAGAGGCTCATGGGAGCTGGCTGTGGTTCAGCTGGTTTGAAGACAGTTGACATTCACAACTCCTGCTTTAAAAGAGTTTATAAAAGGTCAGAGGTCGCTCAGACGGCCACCTCTTGCTCCGCCCCGTCCTGCAGGCACCGAGCTCTCGGCGGAGGACTTGATGGACAGACTGGACACCGGCGTCCTGCTCTGTCAGCTGGCGGAGGAGCTGCAGGAGAGAATGATGGTGGGCAGCAGTGGCAGCAGCAAGGTACGTTCACACACACACACACACACACACACACACACACACACACACACACACACACTATACACACATACACACACTCTATATACACACACACACACACACTATACACACACTATACACACATACACACACTCTATACACACACACACACACACTATACACACACACATACACACACACACACACACAGAGTATGCACACACACACACATACACACACTATACACACACCACACACTATACACACACTATAAACACACACACACTCTATACACTCACACACACACTATACACACACACAGTCACACACTCTATATACAGACACACACACACATACACACACACTATATATACACACACACACACATACACACACTATACACACACACACACACACACACACACACTATACACACACTCTATACACTCACACACACACTATACACACATTACACACACTATACACACTAAATACAGTGAGGTTTATATCTAACTGAAGGTGGTGGAGAGAAGATGATCAGCAAAAGCTCCTGAGTTGGAGATGCAAATCTTCTACGTATTTTATTACATAACCTGACGTGTGTTATTACGTACTCCTGCGTATCAGTTGTGTTCTATAAGGTAAATAAAGGACTTATGTAGTTGAAGCCCCTCCCCTTTCTTCATCTTGGCTGCTCCAGCCCCTCCTCCGCCGTGTGATCCAGTGCCGTGCTGATGCCGCCTCCGGGTCCTTCTTCGCCCGGGACAACGCCGCCAACTTCCTGTACTGGTGCCGCAAAGTGGGCGTGGATGAAGCGCATCTGTTCGAGTCGGAGGATCTGGGTGAGTGTTTCCTGACTGGGTGCCCGTGTCCGTCTTATCACCCGTCATCAATTAGTGGACATGCAGAAAATCCATGGACCTGAGTGTCCAGATGGACGTGTTGGCCTTATCTGGAGCACCGTACAATCAGTCGCTAATTGTCCACTCAGAGTCAAGTCTGTTGGTCTGTGGCCACGTGGTGTGGAGCAGTAGAGGGAAGAGGAGAACCTGGTTGGATGACGGTTCTCCCGAAGCTGTTCTCCAACCTTCTGTGGACCAACTCGGTTGTAAGTTTGATGATGGATGGAGGTGAAGAGATGAAGATGGGTACTCCTCTGTTGAACGGCGCCCTTGTTTGCAGATGACATCATCGTGGAGAAGGCTCTCGGGTGTCCCTTTCATGGTCCTGAATGGACATTCTTGGCCCTGATACGTATCAGCAGCGTGTTCCTCCCTTGCTGGGTCAGCATTGTGTGAGTTCAGCGTATCGGTGTCAGTCCTCTGTTCTCCTGCTCCAGATCGGAGTCCCCCGGCCAGCCACAGATACCGGGGCTGATAACGCTGAGAACGGATGAAAGGAGCTACAGTGCAGGACTCTACAGGCCAGGCTTACAACATGGAGAGAAGATGTGAAAAAACACCAGGAACCGCGAGGTGCAGCCATTACCAGGACTGGTTACCAGGACGGGAGCCACATGTTGGTGGCCTAGCGGGACCCGTGATCAGATGGTTGCCGGTTCAAATCCAAAACTGCCAAGGTGCCACTGAGGTCCCCTTGATGAAGGTCCCGTCCCCACACACTGCTCCCCGGGCGCCTGTCATGGTGCCCACTGCTCACCAAGGGTGATGGTTAAATACAGAGGACACGTTTCACTGTGTCACAGTGTGCTGCGCTGCAGTGTCTCACAATGACAACCACGTCACTTTCACTTCAGTAAGAGAAGATCTCAACAGACCACATCAGTGGTGGCCTAGCGCTTAAGGAAGCGGCCCCGTAATCAGAAGGTTGCCGGTTCGAATCCCGATCCGCCGAGGTGCCACTGAGCAAAGCACCGTCCCCACACACTGCTCCCCGGGCGCCTGTCATGGTGTCATGGTGCCCACTGCTCACTCAGGGTGAAGGGTTAAATGCAGAGGACAAATTTCACTGTGTGCACCATGTGCTGTGCTGCTGTGTATCATTTTTTTTTTCTTCACACGGCGTCTCCGCTGCTGCTGCTGCTGCTGCTGCGTGTAAACAGGATGAGTCTCGCATGTCCACTTGATGCCGCCCGGCGGTTAAACAAAAGGCCTCTGCGTGGGTCAATTAAAAGGTCGCGAGTGTGCGGCGGAGGAACAGCAGAAGAGCAGCGTTCCTCACGGCTGAATGTGGCCAGTGTCCATCCTGCCGGTCAGCAGGAACTCCACTCATTTTACCTTCAGAGGTTTTATATACATAAAATCTCACATTAATCGCAACATTATGCATTTATGAATAATGTATGTGTTAATATAGAGTAATAAAAATTGGTTACATTTTGGTCATTGCATATTCGAATCCCGGTCCGCCAAGGTGCCACTGAGGTCCCCTTGATGAAGGTCCCGTCTCCACACACTGCTCACCAAGGGTCACACAACATTAGGGTGGTAGTAGCCTAGCGGGTAACACACTCGCCTATGAACCAGAAGACCCAGGTTCAAATCCCACTTACTACCATCGTGTCCCTGAGCAAGACACTTAACCCTAAGTTGCTCCAGGGAGACTGTCCCTGTAACTACTGATTGTAAGGCGCTCTGGATAAGGGCGTCTGATAAATGCTGGAAATGTAAATGTACATCTCAGGACACGTGTCACCGTGTCACCGTGTGCTGTGCTGCAGTGCTTCACTTTCGCTGCCTCTCTGGAGGTCAGAAGTACTGGCAAGAGCCCTAAAACCATGACACTGCAGAAGTGTCTGCAGGAATAAGGTGGAGAGAAGAAAACCTGGCAGATGAAAGTAATAAAGTGAAGTGATTGTTATTGTGATACACAGCAGCACAGCACACGGTGACACAGTGAAATGTGTCCTCTGTATTTAACCATCCCCCTTGGTGACAGTGGGCACCATGACAGGCGCCCGGGGAGCAGCGTGTGGGGACGGTGCTTTGCTCAGCGGCACCTCAGTGGCATCTTGGCAACCTTCTGATTACTGGTCCACTTCCTTAACCACTAGGCCACCGCTGCCTAGCGCCTCATGTGAGCAGGATTGTGTGACGGTGACATTGGTTACGGACCTATTTCTCACCAGCATCTTCTCCTCATCTCCAGTTCTGCAGCGGCAGCCGTGGGAGGTGTGTCTGTGCCTTCTTCAGCTGGGGAGAATCGCCTCCAGGTAAAACCAGATGCTCCAGTGTTCCCACCTCCAGTCCAAAGTCAGAAAACTTCACACGTTCCCTCAGTGTGAATGTGATGCTATTTCTGAAACCCTCGGCGTTAACGTTTCAGGAGGGTGGGGACTGTCCAACATTCATTTTCATTTCTTTATTTTACTCGCTTCTAATTATTGATCTGATGGTTCCACGCAAGAATGCAGGTAAGATTGGTAAGATTGGACTTGTGTCCCACAGGTACGGCGTGGAACCACCAGGCCTGGTGAAGCTGGACCGAGAGATTGAAAAGGAGGAGGGCGGCTCCATCACTCCACCCTTCTCCCCTCTATCTTCTCCACCAGAGACCCCCACACCATCTACTCCTTCAAACCTGGAGTGGTCCTCACCTCTGTGTTCTCCATCACCTCCTCCTCCTCCACCACCACCACCTCCTCTGGCGCATCTACAACCGGAACCCCCACCTGCTCAGACTCCGCCTTCACCATTGTCTTTGCCACTGGCCACGCCCACAGCCCGGCGACTGCCCACCTCTGGGAAGAAGAGCACAGGGACCCTGCTGGACAACACTGTGAGTGTGTTCAATACACACACACAAACACACACACAATCAAAATAAAAAAACTTGTCAGGTGAACATTAATATTCTGTGAAAAAATGTAAATGCTCATATAACACAAGTTTCTTTATCCCCATAAGAACAAGTCCGGCATGTATGTGGTACTTGTCGTGTTTTACCACCGGCTAGTTCAGTATAAAGTTATAAAAAAGCCATGAAAACTTGTCTCACTTGTTACAAGCAACGTCCACAATAACTATGAATGTATAAGGGGGGGCAGAACTGTGCAGAACTTCAATAAAATTATGTTTCTGCGATACCAAATTATACATCTAAAACAACCAACAATGTCATGGTCTGGAAGCTACAGGAGTGCTGTTACGTTTATCAAATGATGTTTAGCAATTAAAATGTGGTGCATTGTATGAATATTTAAATTAAGCCTGATGCACTGTTCGATATAACATATATAAACCGAACTTTGAATGTCTGGGTTATGATAATAAACCCGTGTTTCAAACCTCTGTAAAACCTTCAGATTTTTAAATACACTGAAATTAAACGACGTTCCACATGATCTGAGTCCCCATCTTCAATATCAGGACAAATCGCCTTGATGTAACAGACGCACGGTTCCAGCTGAATATTGATCTTTGGATGATTGACAGGTGAAACACATCAGTGAGGACCCGCCCTGCAGGTGCACCATGCGGTTCTGCGTGGAGAAGCAGCCGAAGGGCCGGTACCGCATCGGAGACAAGGTTCTCTACGTACGGGTGAGTTAACCTTTAACCCCAGAAACCAGAGAGATGCCATGCAGCCTCAACCAGGATGGTACGAGGATGGAGGATCGGTGTCTGATGCAACCAGGCGCTGTAAATGTCATGTGATCCTGTTCAGCGAGACAGAGAACGTGGCTCTTTGTGGAATTCCGTACCGTAACGTCCTTGAGCTGCTCCAGGTTCGTGTGGATAAAGAAATATTACAAATTAAAAGCAGAAAAGCAGAAGCGAGAACACTTGTTTCAGGCAAAGTCTCCCGGGATCTGTGGGTTGCCTAGCAACTGCGGACTGGGTTCACACCTTTCAAAGAAAAGCTTGCGGAGAACGTCGAGATCCGATCACATGTTCCTCCTAAAAAGCTGTCTTCATCTTGTTCACAGATACATTCAGAAAATGGCGCGGTAATAAATCCAACCAGCCTGCACCGCCGACAAATTCTTCAGAAAAAACGTGTCTGTTTTTGTGCGTAATTAAAATATCGTTTCGTATCGGCTTGAGGAAAGATTTCTTGGTGTGTAATAATTTTTATGAAAAAAGTTTTAAAGGGGAGGAGCCTCTAGTCATGATTGACAGCTGTCACATCCACTACTTCCTCGTTTTTGGACGGACATGCAGGTGTAGTACAGCGTTCGTTTCCTCCGTTTCTCCTAGATGTTCTAAAACGTTCCAGACTCGAAACTGAAGATCTAAAGAGGAGATTCTGCGCACCAGTAATTTGGTTTATTTCGTCTGAATTAAAGAGCTAATAAAGTGTGTCTTTTTATTATTCAGAGTAACTTGATTTGACAGGTCCTGCTGCTGACCTCTGACCTTGGGCGGCTGCTCTGTTGCTGTACCAGAGCCTCTGTTTTTCGTCCACAGCATCGTGAGATGTTGGGTGCTGGGCTTGTGGAAGTCTGCTCCTCCGGCAGGAATTGATTTCCCCGGTAAAGTCATTAGCAGAGTGACTACGGCGGACGGCCTATTAAACAGCAGTCGTTATGGTGACCTATCGCCTTTTCTTCTCAGCCGGCTCCTCGAAGGTCTCGGCAACGCGGCCGAGAAGAAAGGAGGCTTTTTCTGGACTAATTAGCGGCGGCGGTGGGATGAATGGGCGACTCGGGCCTGCGTTCGTGGGGGGAAATAAAAGCCCTGAGGGTCTTCGCTCAGCCCGCCTCCCCTGGTTTTACCATCATTAGTCTCGGGATCCTGCAGGTTTATTCGTGTAGATAAAGTGCGAGGACGCTCATGATGGGACAGAGATGGGACGGGAGAAGAAGGTCTCCTGTATTTTGTGCTGATGTGTGGGCACCTCGTTCTTCACACCATCGATTCCTTCTTCTGAAGGAGGTCCGAACAGAATTCCCTGTGGGCGGCTGGGAATGTGGCGGCAGTCTGCCCCCTGCTGGATGAAATGAGCGCTCCTTTGGCCGTACAACATGTTGATGCGGAGGCGGGGCTGCGGGGTGGGCGGTGCCGCCCCTCCCCCCTGCAGCTTTATTTGTTTCGGGGTGTCAGACGTGACCCCTCCATCAGCCCTGACATTTTAATCTGCGCCCGGGGCAGCTGAGGCAGGACGCGCCGCGCCGTAATTGGAATCGGTGGGCGTGGCCGGCAAGTGTCACTCTCCCTATTAGAGGCAGGGGAGGGGCATAAATCTCCTTGTACAGCAGCGGTTTAATGGCTCTATAATGAAGGGTTTACAAGCAGTGGGGTGGGAGGCTGGGGGGGGCGTGGCTCGTGGAATTCGCAGGCGGGGAATTGGGACCCGTCCTCTGGGGAGACGCTTTTTTATTAACATTTCCATCCTTCATTCCCTCTTTTTGGTTAATTCAGCAGCCGTTGCCATGACAGCGCTGGATTCGCAGGAGGAATGTGTTTCTTTTATTACAAAAAAAGATGCGCGTGTGCACAACTGTGACGTCATGTGATGCGTCTGCACGTGTCGCCCCGTGTTTTATTGCGAGTACTTATGCAGTTATTTTGCATAAACACAGTGTGTGTGTGTGCATTTTCATTACTCTAGAGATGTGTGTGTGTGCATTTCCATCGCTGTAGAGATGTGTGTGTGTGTGTGCATTTTCATCGCTGTAGAGATGTGTGTGTGTGTGTGTGTGTGTGCATTTTCATCTCTGTAGAGATGTGTGTGTGTGTGTGTGTGTGTGTGCATTTTCATTGCTGTAGAGATGTGTGTGTGTGTGTGTGTGTGTGTGTGCATTTTCATTGCTGTAGAGATGTGTGTGTGTGTGTGTGTGAGTGTGTGTGTGTGTTGGTGTGTGTGTGTGTTTGTGTGCATTTTCATTGCTGTAGAGATTTGTGTGTGTGTGTGTGTGTGTGAATTTTCATTGCTGTAGAGATGTGTGTGTGTGTCTGCATTTTCATTGCTGTAGAGATGTGTGTGTCTGTGTGTTGGTGTGTGGTGCTCAGCTGTAGTCGTGAGGCAGCATTTCATTTGGCTTAATGAGATTTTGACAGCGTCTCCTTCTTCTCTGGGGGGGATTTCATCTTGGTGCATGTTGTGAGGAGAAGGTGGGGGGACATTTTCATGGACATGAAACCCACAGGGTCAATATTCGCTCTGTTTAAATGTAATAAAATAATATTCGTATTTTGGTATTTTAGCACACGTTAAATAAAATGCTATCTGAGGTGAACTGGGCGTCCCCGTCTGCTCTCTGTGTAGATGCTGAACGATAAACACGCCATGGTGAGAGTGGGAGGCGGCTGGGAGACCCTGTCCTCTTACCTGCAGAAGCACGACCCCTGCCGGATGACCCCTGCCCTCCGTCCAGGGGTCAGGCAGGCCTGCAAGAGCAGCAGCAATGCGCCGAAGATGAAGGAGGCGTCTCCGGACAGCTACCTGATGGTGGGGACGCACTGCGTTCGACTGAAGAAGTAAACAGGGACGCGTGGGCAGCCAATCAGAGAGAAGCCATGGAGGTGGTGGTGGTGGTGGTGATGGTGGCCGTTGCTTTCTGGAACCCGGACCATGGCAGGAACTGCACAGGGCTGACATCCTGACACCCAGAAATCATGAAGTCAGACGCATGGCGTTTCATTGTTGTTTCAGGGCCTTGACAGCAGAAACAAGGCCTGCAGATGGGCCTGTTCTCCACGTTCTACTCCAGGGGGCGCTACAGTCCCGGTGACGGCCATACTGTACTTTTATTACAGTCTAGAGAATTCCAATAAAAGTTACTCATTTCTGAAATGGTGTTGGGCTTTTCTTCATAAAAGACCAATAAAAGCTGCTGGAAGGTGTCGGAACACACACTGCACCACAGTTTAATGTTTATGGGGCTTAGAAGCTGCAGGCTGGTCGCCAACCAGAAGAAGCTCCTGCAAGAGCATCAGAGCTCCTTCATTTCCTGTCTCTGGAAACTGTGGGTCCTTTCAGGATCATCTAGAGATGGTCCTCCTCCATCCTGGGCTTCTGGGCCTTCAGTAAATACAATTCCATCATCTAAAAGTAAAATCAATGTCATGAAAAAGGTTGCAGATTCTCGACCACAGAGGGCTAAAACCATCATAACGAACAGCTTCAGAGCTCCTCAACACACGTTCTCCAGTCTCTGGTCTTCTACTCTGAAGAGACAGGCTCCATTCTTCCATAAGATCTACATTCCTTTCACACTTGGACCACCACATCACCCTGCTGTAACTGAACCATGCAGAGAAGTGAAGATGCAGTAAATCATCAAAAGTGAAATGGCAGCACATTTATTATTTTGGTTTGGTCACATGACGTCAGAAACAAGTGTTGAACGTTGGAAGGGGCGTGGCTTTAACAGTGAGCGAATCCGCTGCTCGGAAAGACAGAAGAACATCTGCAAAAATCCTCTTTTTTAAAATCTTCTTGTTGTTTTTTGTGCTTTTCTCCTTCTGTTAAAATCCCAGACACGGAGTCAATTAGTCGATTGCACTTCATATAGGCCAGTTTGTCGGTGTCGCACACGTGTACTTTATGTCAGTTTAGAACGTTGTCTGATCGTTCAAATGTTACATGTAGCACCAGGTTCCGGAGAAACGTTATTTCGGTTCACTATGTACCGTCTAGCACGTATATAACCAACATGACAATAGGTCTCAACTTTAATTTCAACTTCAACCTCAGTCCCCCTGTTAGACACAGACAGAGTTAAATTCCCCCTAGTCAGGCTGTCCTAGTTAGGGTACCGGGCCACTGTAGCCCCAATATACCACGTATTTCAGGACCAGTCGGAATCAGGCACCCAGACCACCTCCAGACTCCAGTGAAGAGACCAGCAGATAAATCCTGCTTCCTGACAACTGCTAAACGAGGAACCAGCGGGTCAGAGGGTCACCACACACCTGGACACGAGCGAACGGGGAAACTTTTATTTAAATTCAGCAGAAACACACTTCGTTTTATTAAACTTGTGTGCGAAAGTAGCGCAACGTTGTCACCGTTAAATCAGAGTTGGTGTGATTGGCTATAAACTTTGGACACCATTGATTGGCTACCTGCCATTTGTGATACAGAGAGGGACCCCCCTTCCAGGGTGGAGTGGGCCTGCAAATGGTGTCAGTGCAGGGTCGGTGATTGTCCAATAAGAGAAAAATACGTGTCCATAATGATGCTACTGGTCCACTTGAAGATCCCTGAAGCTGTAGTTGTAACGGTGGCTGTGGCTGTGGTGACCCTCTGGTTTGTTTCATGGTATGTCCTTGTTATGCAGTTGTCAGGAAGCAGGACTTATCTGCTGGACTCTTCACTGGGGTCTGGAGGTGGTCTGGGTGCCTGATTCAGTGCCGCGGCAGGCGGTGGCATCGTACGACCGATACTGAAATATGTGGTTATGGTGGTGTATTGGTGCTACAGTGGCCCGGTACCCTAACTAGGACAGCCTAACTAGAGTGAATTTAACACTGTCTGTGTCTAACAGGGGGACTGTGTGATAAAGTGGACTTTATAATTGACGCTGTGTCTGGGAACAGAAGACCAGAGGAAACAGACGGGTTTTCAGTTTAGATTTAAACACTGAGAATAACTGTAGCCGCACTGACATTTGTGAATCAGGTTTATTTTGGAGTGGAGAGATGAATCTGTGAACGGTGTTGCATTTATTAGTGAATTTTCCTCCTTGTGGACAGAAGGGTCGACTGTACGGTCTGTGCTGTATGTGATTATAAGAAATAAATGTTGTTGTTGAAGAGAGAGAAAAGGCAGGAACCAGCTTGGCCCTGAGGAGACAGGGGGGGGCGAGAAAAGGCCCAGAACCTGGGGGGGGGGGACCCCAGACCCCCGATGGAGGAGGAAGAGAAGAGACCGCAGCCCACAATAGAAAACTCTTCTATACTCGGCATTTCTCTCCCAAAAAGTTGCAACAGACCAATCAGAATTGTCCTCTGATGTCTCTGCCAGGAAGACAGTGGCCATCCTCCCCCGACAAGAACTGACTGCTGTTACGTTTAAAATATGAGGTCCCGTAATTAAAATGTGGTGCATTGTATGAATATTTAAATTAAGCCTGATGGACTGTTCGATATAACATATATAAACCGAACTTTGAATGTCTGGGTTATGATAATAAACCCGTGTTTCAAATCTCTGTAAAACCTTCAGATTATTAAATACACTGAAATTAAACGACGTTCCACATGATCTGAGTCCCCATCTTCAATATCAGGACAAATCGCCTTGATGTAACAGACACACGGTTCCAGCTGAATATTGATCTTCGATGTTTGAACATCAACGTTTGGCTTAATGAGATTTTGACAGAACTGAATTCCAATAAAAGTCACTGTTTTCTGAAATGGCGCTGGGCTTTTATTCATAAAAGAACAATATGAGGTTCTCACTTTTTCACAAGCACCCATGAAAAATCTTCTGCGTACAAGTTGCTGGAAGGTGTCAGAAGGTGTTGGAGTAGATTTTAATATTCAAGATTTACCCAAGACAGGAGTTCAGTTCTTAATCAGATTAATTACATTTTATTCCAGCAAAATAAATTAGATAAAAAAATGTCTTTCAACACAGTAGTACAACAACAGTTCAAAGTTATGAAGTCATGCAAGAAAAGATATATAAAGATTTCCAAACCCCCCGGCGGATTATAAAAAAAAGTCAGATGCTTGAGAAGAAACTTCAGCACAACACAACCAGCTTCTGCTGGACGCATGCAGTACTCCTTCATTTCCTGTCTCTGGAAACTGTGGGTCCTTTCAGGATCATCTAGAGATGGTCCTCCTCCATCCTGGGCTTCTGGGCCTTCAGTAAATACAATTCCATCATCTAAAAGTAATATCAATGTCATGAAAAAGGTTGCAGATTCTCGACCACAGAGGGCTAAAACCATCATAACGAACAGCTTCAGAGCTCCTCAACACACGTTCTCCAGTCTCTGGTCTTCTATTATGAAGAGACAGGCTCCATTCTTCCATAAGATCTACATTCCTTCCACACTTGGACCACCACATCACCCTGCTGTAACTGAACCATGCAGAGAAGTGAAGATGCAGTAAATCATCAAAAGTGAAATGGCAGCACATTTATTATTTTGGTTTGGTCACATGACGTCAGTGTTCAACAAGTGTTGAACGTTGGAAGGGGCGTGGCTTTAACAGTGAGCGAATCCGCTGCTCGGAAAGACAGAAGAACATCTGCAGTGTTAAAATCTTCTCGTCGTTTTGTGCTTTTCTCTCCACCAAAAGACAATAATCGATACGTCCAAAAACTCAAAGCTGGACGCTCTGCAGGTGAGAGACAGTTTAAAAGGGAGCACCACATGTTGGATGAATCCTGTCGGAGACAGTGAGACAGTCAGGGGTCTGTAGCCGAACCAGAAGGTCCGACCTTTACATTGTGCAATGAAGTCAGTAGTTTTTTTTGTTTGTTTGTGATCAGGGCGGGGTCAGACGTCCCGTTCTCCTGCTGGACCTTGTGGACAGTAGGTGGAGTGTGAGATGCTGGGTGTCAGGGCGGGGTCAGACGTCCCGTTCTCCTTCTGGACCTTGTGGACAGTAGGTGGAGTGTGAGATGCTGGGTATCAGGGCGGGGTCAGATGTCCCGTTCTCCTGCTGGACCTTGTGGACTGTGGTGGACGGCGAGTTGCTGGGTGTCCGGGCGGGGTCAGACGTCCCGTTCTCCTGCTGGACCTTGTGGACAGTAGGTGGACGGCGAGGTGCTGGGCGTCCGGGCGGGGTCAGACGGTCCCGTTCTCTTGTCGGGCCTTGTGGACTGTGGTGGACGGCGAGGAGCTGGACGGGGCGCTGAGGGACGGGGCGAGCGTACAGAGGAAACCGGCCAGCAGCGTCAGGCCCAGGCCGCCCCACGCGCAGAACATGGACCATCCGTAGCCGTGGCTGATGTCCTCAGGGAGACCGTACAGGTAGCGCGGGTACCGGGACAACTCGAAGTTGATCCCCGCCACACACGTACACAGCGAGATGATGCAGCAGGTGCCTGGAAGCAGATCTCAGGATCTAACTGGGACTACCACAACAATACAAAACACACACACACACACACACACCTCCCATGAGGAAGAGGAGTCCAGCGACGTACTGCATGAGGTCGTGCTGTCTGCAGCACCCCAGGACCCCCACAAGCCACCCGAACAGGATGATGGACACGGCCATTCCCACGAACCCAGCGGTCATCCTGCGCAGGTCTGTGGAGACAGAAGATCCATCGTACGGTCAACATGTGGCAGCTGCATCATGCCTGTGATTATTCTTCTCTTCTACATGTGGAGGATGGATGTTCTCACTGCCTCTGACCAGCAGATGGCGACATCAGCATGTGCTGATGGTCCAGAAGAGGAGACGGGACTTACGCAGCGCGTGCCACTCGTCCTGACGGATGGTCTTGGTGATGTTGATGGGCAGGTTCCGGGGGAGGCTGGACGAGGTGTAGTGATATTTTACTGGAGTACAGCGCTGGACCAACCCTGCAGAGAAGAGAACGCGTCTCCCATGCTCATTACAGGCGTGTTCATGATTATTTAAGAGCTAATAAGTGACCTGAAGCTGCTGTTATAAACTCAACATGCTAAAAACGAATCATTCAGAAGATAAGATGAGATAAGATGATCCTTTATTAGTCCTACAAATGGGAAATTTACATGGTAAACTGTTCCATTAAGAATCAGAACAGAGTGTTCCTGCACACACACTTACACCATAGAGTGTGTGTGTGTGTGTGTGTGTTTCATGTCGTGGGAAAGGTAGCTCTGAACCAGGAGAGGCCGGGAACATTCGCACCTTCATCTTGGTCTCATGGAAGAATCTTCCTGATCTTCCTCAGGAATTCCCGGCCTGTCACTAGTTCTCCTGGTTACCTGTTGGGAATCTGGAAAACTAGCGACCAGCCAGTTAACCAGGAGAACTAGAGTCAGGTCAGGAACCTGGAAAACTAGTGACCAGCCGGGAACCTGGAGATCTAGTTACCAGCCGGGAGAGAACTAGTGACCAGCCAGTAAACCAGGAGAACCAGTGACTGGCCAGGAACCTGGAGAACTAGAGTCAGGTCAGGGACCTGGAAAACTAGCGACCAGCCAGTAAACCAGGAGAACTAGAGTCAGGTCAGGAACCTGGAAAACTAGTGACCAGCCGGGAACCTGGAGATCTAGTTACCAGCCGGGAGAGAACTAGTGACCAGCCAGTAAACCAGGAGAACTAGTGACTGGCCAGGAACCTGGAGAACTAGTGACCAGCCAGTAAACCAGGAGAACTAGTGACTGGCCAGTAAACCAGGAGAACTAGAGTCAGGTCAGGAACCTGGAGAACTAGTGACCGGCTGGGAACCTGGAGATCTAGTTACCAGCCGGTAAAGAACTAGTGACCAGCCTGTAAACCAGGAGAACTAGTGACTGGCCAGGAACCTGGAGAACTAGAGTCAGGTCAGGGACCTGGAAAACTAGCGACCAGCCAGTAAACCAGGAGAACTAGAGTCAGGTCAGGAACCTGGAAAACTAGCGACCAGCCAGTAAAGCAGGAGAACTAGAGTCAGGTCAGGAACCTGGAGAACTAGTGACCGGCTGGGAACCTGGAGATCTAGTTACCAGCCGGGAAAGAACTAGTGACCAGCCTGTAAACCAGGAGAACTAGTGACTAGCCAGGAACCTGGAGATCTAGTTACCAGCCGGGAGAGAACTAGTGATCAACCAGTAAACCAGGAGAACTAGTGACTGGCCAGGAACCTGGAGAACCAGTTGCTGTCCGGGAGAGAACTAGTGACCGCCAGTAAACCAGGAGAACTAGTAATCAGAAGGTTGCCGGTTCATGTCCCGACTCCCCAAGGTGCCACTGAGGTCCCCTTGATGAAGGTCCCGTCCCCACACACTGCTCCCCGGGCGCCTGTCATGGTGCTCACTGCTCACTCAGGGTGATGGTTAAATACAGAGGACACATCACACCGTGTCTCCGTGCGCTGTGCTGCTGTGTCTCACAATGACAATCACATCACTTTCACTTCACTTATTTATTTACAACATGTGAAAACCTTTAACCAATTTACCAGCAGCGAATCGTACGGAAAAGATAGGTACTATAGACCAGAAGTTGTGTTTGCTGATGGAGCTCAACACGACTGAAATGATAGAAACTCATTTCCAGCGAATGTAATGAAACAGTCGCACTGCATGATGGGATGTGTAGTTTGTGGGCCAATAATAGATCCGGTATTATTAGTGCGTGAGAGTGTTGTGTGTGCATCGGTTCACGAGGCCCACAGGTATGTGTTGGTGGAGTGTGTGTGTGTGTGTGTGTGTGTGTGTGTGTGTGTGTGCCTGGGTCCTCGTACATTAATTGGCCATGAAGGCATGACAGACAATGTCCTCACAGCCAGATGTAAACAGAGACCTGCACCCTGTTGTACTATAATGCAATAACTTCAAAAAAAGGAAGTGGTAAAATTATTGTAGATTACAATAATTCGATTTCGAATTATTGATCATACAGCGGGGAAAGATCAAGCCATCGCATGACATACTGATCACCAAGCTGATATATTAGCAGATGAAAAACAAAATGTCCATTAGTCCCTTAAAGACTGGATATCGACCAGCGCTCGGTAACTCACACTCAGTCCTTTTAACCCTGAGTGTCTCCAGGGGGACTGTCCCTGTCCCAACTGACGCAGAGTTGGTCAGCAGAAGAGCAGCAGGACCTGAGCCAGGACAGTTAAGACATAGGAGGACTGTCCCTGTCACTACTGGCTGTAAGGGTGTAAATGTGACGCAGAGTTGGTACATTTACATTTACTGCATTTATCAGACGTCCTTATCCAGAGCGTCTTACAGTCAGTAGTTACAGGGACAGTCCCACTCAGGGTTAAGTGTCCTGCTCAGGGACACTCTAGTAGTAAGTGGGGTTTGAACCCGGGTCTTCTGGTTCACAGGCGAGTGTCTTACCCACTAGGCTACCCTGGGAAGAGCAGCAGGACCTGAGCAGGACAGTTAAGACAGAATGTCTCCAGCAGGACTGTCCCTGTCACTACTATCACCACAGTTGGTCAGCAGAAGAGCAGCAGGACCTCAGCACCACTTGTCAGGTCTTCACCTCGCACGTTCCTGGAGGTCCACACACATCCTCACCTTTAGAAACCAGCTCCTCGGTGTCCAGGTCGAAGCCTGTCCTCAGGCATCTCCTCCACAGCCCGGACATGGTGGAGTTGAACTGGCGGCTGCAGTGCGACTCCATGGCCGTGGCGGCGGCCACCAAGTGTCGCTTCTGTCGCAGCGGCAGGTTGTGGTTGGAGATGTAGATGAATCCCGGGTCGCTGCGCTTGTTGGCGTAGTTCTTGCAGCGCTCACGGTGGCGCCGCGCGTCCGTCTCGTACCAGGAGTCGGTGCTGATCGCCATGATGAGGAGCGCCAGGGCGCACAGGGCCAGAAGAAGCCCGCCGCCGGTCAGCAGCCGCATGGCGGCCATCTTCTCACAAGCCCAGCATCAGCATCCCGAGATCTTCTCAGAACCCCCGCGTCAGCATCCCGAGATCTTCTCAGAACCCCCGCATCAGCATCCCGAGATCTTCTCAGAACTCCCGCGTCAGCATCCCGAGATCTTCTCACAACCCCCGCATCAGCATCCCGACATCTCCAGCGTCGCGTCTGTAGAACCGGAGGAGCATCCGAGGAGCGGTCCGTTCATCACCAGTCCTGCGCGCTGATTGGTTCCCTGCTTGGCGACGTCCTGGTTTATGAGGGACACCAATGAAACGCGACGGGACGGCAGCATCTGAACAGAAGGACACACTTCATCTTCCCCCTGTATCTACAGCAAACCACCGGCGTTGAAATAAAGAACTTTCTAGTCTTTAGACTTGCCATCAACATTCAATTACACCTAATTATTTAGTAATAATTATAGTGATCGTTATAATTCTTCAGTAACTAATAAGGAAGATTATAAATAACTCAAGGTCAGCAAAGGTCAACAGCGGGAACCCAATCTGGTCTCATCTCATCAAAGGTGTGACTGATGTTTCATTTTTCTATACACATTATATTATAATTCAGCAGAAAATAAATTCATAAACGCTCAGTTACGCAATATTGTATTTTTCACATAAGATTTCACAATATAATAACAAATACATTTACATTTACAGTATTTACCAGACACCCTTATCCAGTAGTTACAGGGACAGTCCCCCCCTGGAGACACTCAGGGTTACAGTCAGTAGTTACAGATACAGTCCCCCCTGGGAACACTCAGGGTTACAGTCAGTAGTTACTGGGACAGTCCCCCCCTGGAGACACTCAGGGTTACAGTCAGTAGTTACAGATACAGTCCCCCCTGGGGACACTCAGGGTTACAGTCAGTAGTTACAGGGACAGTCCCCCCCTGGGGACACTCAGGGTTACACTCAGTAGTTACAGGGACAGTCCCCGCCTGGAGACACTCAGGGTTACAGTCAGTAGTTACAAATACAGTCCCCCCTGGAGACACTCAGGGTTACAGTCAGTAGTTACAGATACAGTCCCCCCTGGGAACATTCAGGGTTACAGTCAGTAGTTACAGGGACAGTCCCCCCTGGAGACACTCAGGGTTACAGTCAGTAGTTACAGATACAGTCCCCCCTGGGGACACTCAGGGTTACAGTCAGTAGTTACAGGGACAGTCCCCCCCTGGAGACACTCAGGGTTACAATCAGTATTTACAGGGACAGTCCCCCACTGGTGACACTCAGGGTTACAATCAGTAGTTACAGGGACAGTCCCCCCCTGGACACACTCAGGGTTACAATCAGTAGTTACAGGGACAGTCCCCCCCTGGGAACACTCAGGGTTACAGTCAGTAGTTACTGGGACAGTCCCCCCCTGGAGACACTCAGGGTTACAGTCAGTAGTTACAGATACAGTCCCCCCTGGGAACACTCAGGGTTACAGTCAGTAGTTACAGGGACAGTCCCCCCTGGAGAATTTTCTGAATCTGAACCAGGTCTCCTGTATGAAGCAACACGGCACCTCGTGATGAAATACTGCGGTGAAGTTGGCCGTAACCAGCTGGACTCCTGACACATGATGGTCCACCAGTTCCTGTTTCCCACCAGCGGCGGTACGATCCGGAATTCCGCTGATTTGCCTGTTTTACTATCTGTTTTACTTTCTGTTCGTCACTCGTGTTCCTTCATTATTGTACGAGTCTTGAAGGAACGTCTGAAGTTCACTCTGCTGCCTGCTGGTGACCTCGCTGACACTCTGGACGATGGGGAGCCAAACCAGCAAAGACCTTCAGGTCTGTTCCATCAAACCTCCTTTCAGTGTTGGAGATGAAGGACTGCTGGAGGATGAGGTCTTCTGAAGGTAATTTCTCTGGTCCTTCTGTCCAGGAGCTGGTTCCTGGTGACATGATGGAGATTCACCGCGGCCTCTACTGTCACTGGGCCCTTTATGTCGGGGACGGGGACGTTGTTCATGTCACGTCATCAGGTCTGTCAAGAGAATCCATGAATTTGTTCACTTTTATTTAGGTAATATTAATAATCTCTCTCGGCCCGTTTCCAGCAGGGAAGCTGGACGGCACCTTCTCACCTGGAGGCAAGGTCGTGGTGAAGCGGGAGAAGCTGGAGATGGTCGTGAGCAGCGACCGGTGCGAGGTGAACAACGCGCTGGACAGGAAGTACCAGCCACGAGGAACGCAGGACATCCTGAAGGACGCTGCAGACTGGGTCGGCAGGGACTATGACTACCACCTGCTGCTGGAGAACTGCGAGCACTTCGTCACCCTCCTCCGCTACGGGAAGGAGGAGTCCCGCCAGGTAGACCAGGGCTTCCCCAATCAATCATTAAAGTGACCTCTGACCTCGTCAGCTCAGCTTTGAAGGAGGTCCTCATATTTCACTTTAGTCACAGTGACGTTGAGCTCTGAGCAGAGAGCTCCGCCCCCTCCTGTTCACGACGTTCTGACGTGTGTTCTCCACCCCGACAGGTCCGGTCTCTGTTCTGGACCGCGGTCGGGGCGGCGGGGTCGGCCGGGGTCGCCGTCCTGCTGTATCGGGCCACTAAACCTGAGAAACAGGAAACGCTGGAGAAGAAAGGAGAAGTGAGAGAGGAGGCTGAGCCAGACGCTGCTCACATGAAAAATGATTCATTATTATAGTTATGATGTAAGATACATGTTTAAAAAAAACATATTGTTTATGGACAATTATTAATAAATATAGTTATTTTCTCTAAAATTGATGTAGATGGAGTATTTCATCATTAGATCAGAGTGATGGGCCAGTGGGGGTTAAGGAAGCGGACTCGTAATCAGAAGGTTGCGGGTTCGAATCCCCGTCCGCCGAGGTGCCACTGAGGTCCCCTTGATGAAGGACCCGTCCCCACACGCTGCTCCCCGGGCGCCTGTCATGGTGCCCACTGCTCACCAAGGGTGCTAGTTAAATACAGAGGACACATTTCACCGTGTGCTGTGCTGCTGTGTCTCACAGTCACGTTACTTGCACTATTTCATTATCATATCAGTCATGTTTTTTCAATTAAATTAAATTGAAAGAACGTCATTTGTCCCCGAGGGCCAATTTAAAAGACGTAGTGGAGCAGATGATAAATATCTCTCCATAACAGAGTAGGTCTGGGTGCGGTGAGGTGAGGTTCCAGTTGCATATCAGCGTTACACGAGAGGAAGGAACCGGTAAAGCTCCTGCAGATCAGCAGCAGCTACTTCTTTACATTTTGAGGATCATCTGACTGTCTGAATATGATTGTTAAAGAGCTGCCCTGCAAATGACCAAGTACGTCAGAACCGTCTTCACCGCCACCTACAGTCTGCTGGTCAAATGTACCGTGTTTGGCGTGGATTCGGGTTTATGTAGACATAAGTGAAAGCTGCATGAACAAGACAGAAAGAAATCTGATCAAGTCCCAAACGCTGCATTTCCACGTCTGTCTTCACTCATTCATTCATATTTTCAACACCATGCGACGTTCTGGTGACCTGAGCGTGATCGCATGGTCCTTTTTTGGGACGTTTGTCTGTAATTTAAAGGTACAGACGAGTCATCATGAACCAGAATATTTTTCAGGGCATTTTGAACAAAATAAAAGATTTTACATGATGTTCATGTCTAGAGACGGTTTCCGCCGTACCGGTACCGCATGGTGTAATACGCCATGCACCGACCGCACCATGCGGTATATTAGCCAACTACGGTATAAAAAAGATCTATGGATCAGTTCAGTAACAGGCGATATTGAAAGGGGTCGGTACGGTGGAAAGAACACCGGAAGTCCCAGGTCCACTACCGTCGGTAAGACGCTCTGGTACATGGTGTAAATGTTGGTCCCTCTTTCAACAGAGCAACCCAACAAGGGCAAAAAGGGCCAAAGGGAAGAAGTTGTGAACGAGAGACAAGTTTTAATGACAAATACCAGCACTCTGTCACCGTTTAACAAGAAGGCACAACGGAGTGAAGACAGGGACCAGGGACCAGGGACCGATGGACTGTGTACATGCTTACTGTTGGTGTTCTGGTTGAATCTCACATAACGTACCTTGAGAACAGAGTAACACAAGAGATCCACCAAAAAAAAAAAAAACATCAACAACGTAGTTTTGGTCTGTAGCAACACTCAAAAAAATGGATCTTGTAAAAATAAAGTGTTGTGACTCAATATTGATCTTAAATGAACTGAATATTATACCAGCGATTAATAATAAATACATTTACAGCTCAATATAATGACTAAATAACCGAGTACTAAAGCGGACCCACCAGAATTGATCAGGAATTGATAAGTAGCCGCTGCAACAATACGTTTTATTTCAGAACAATTTGCTATACATCCACGTTGAAGCTTCTACAAAACAACGTTACGTGATGTTACTGTTAACGTATAGATCATGAAATGTCCGGTCCGTCCTGTCCTTCTTGCTTCCTGAGAGAATATCAGACGTTTTTTTATATCTGGCGAGAAGCTCGGACAGATGTGCGATGGCGAGTGACCGTCCTCCACTAGTTTCTTACACAAAGTGGAGCTAAATCATCTAGCAATATCATTTTTGGTTTGTTATATGCACACAAGGGCTAAAATGTAGAAAATGAAGAGCACTTGTGAAAACCAGTTCATGCAGGTTTGGTGGAGGGAACAGGCAGGTGAACCCTGGGTGAAGGTGTGGAGGTATTAACTTCGTGATTGTCTCCATCAGTAACGGTGGAACGTAACAGGCACTGTGGGGTATGTGTTTGTGGGTGTAGCTCCATCTAGAAGGTTCCAGAAATCCTGGTCATCAACTGAAGCTCAGCACTGGTCAGAAGACGAGTGTCCAGCTTGACCTGCATGATTGTCACAACCTTCTGCTTGTTCTGCTGTGGGGCTGGAGGAAGCGCTGAATAAATAATAAAACATATGTAACAGAAACCATCGTTTCAGGTCCGTGGTTTCAGGAAGGAGCACTTTTTAGTGTAAGAAGGTAAGAAGGAGCTTCAGCTTCAGTCCATGATGACAGAGAGCAGAGCCATGACAGCGACTCCACAGCACAGGAGCAGAACCTGGAGCAGGGAGTGTCTGCAAAACACAGAGGATTTATGAAGACTCGTTGTTCAGTGACAGGACACCAGAGGTCCACGGTGAGGAGCCGTCACCTGGGGTTGGTCTCCTCTAGCAGATCAGGGACGACGTTGACCAGGGCGATGTAGAGGAACCCCCCCGAGGTGAAGGGCAGGATCCAGGCTGTGGCGTTTTCTGTTGAGCACCAGACGTTCACGTTACATGAAGGCAGCAGGATGAAGAAGCTCTGCTGTGTGGAGCCGCTCACCTGCACCATGATGAGACTGGGCAGACAGGGCGAAGCAGGCCCCCAGGACTCCGCCCAGCGCCGTGCAGAACTGCATCCGGGCAGCGCTCCACCGGTCAAACCCCGCCCTCAACAGGATGGCAAAGTCCCCCACCTACAGGAGAAGGAAGAGGAGGCGTCGACATGAACCACAGAGATCCCTGGTCCACGCGGATTATAGTCCTTAATCTGGCCTCCAAAAAGCAGCTTGGTACCAGAACCCATAGCTGATACCACCAGAGGTCTGGTGAGTCCAGGCCTCAGTGGGTCAGCGCTGTTATGCTAGAAAACGTGGAAGCATCTGTATTAGGTGTGAGGGTGTGTGTGTGTGTGTGTGTGTGTGTGTGTGTGTGTGTGTCAGTGAGACGTGGGGAAGATATAAAGCTGCCAATCCCCAGCCTGACGGACGTGAGGGGCGGACTCACCTCGTGCGGGATCTCATGCAGCAAGATGGCGAGGGTGGTGAGGAACCCGACCTGAGAACAGAACACAGATCACCATCCACACACGGGTGACCGTGGAAATGTGGCCTAACGAGGAACCAAGAGGTGAGTGTGTGCATGTGTGTGCCTTAACATATCAGACTGTGTGTGTGTGTGTGTGTGTGTGTGTGTGTGCAGGCATGTGTACATAATAAACCCAGTTCACTTCCTCTGAAGCTCCCACTCAACTCATGCTGTTATCCTTATGCTCCTCCAACTGGACCCAAACACACACACACACACCCACATCTCTCTCTCTCTCTCTCTCTCTCTCTCTCTCTCTCTCTCTCTCTCTCTATATATATATATATATATATAAGCATCGTAGCAACAATCAAAACTATTCATGCTAAATAAAAACTATTTTAAAAAGTAAATCTTCATTTCCTCACAGTAAAGTGAAGTATTAGTTGCTTTATGATGAATTCTATGATTCTTTTATGGAGGTTTTTCTCCAGATCTTGAAAGTGACGTGATTGTCATTGTGAGACGCTGCAGCGCAGCACACGGTGACTCGGTGAAACGTGTCCTCTGTATTTAACCGTCACCCTTGGTGACAGTGGGCACCATGACAGGCGCCCGGGGAGCAGCGTGTGGGGACGGTGCTTCGACGTTACTGAAGACATTTCTACATGTTGTGGACCGTAAACGACCTTCAGCGCTCGGTCAGGACGCCGCACCGGTGCCAGCGCCCGTTCTGTCCCTTTTAGATAATCGGACATGGCGACCGCCTGATCCCGGCTTACATCAGTCCTGGGTCTGTCTCCAGGCCGCAGGAGCGGGCAGGACGCCCAGGCGGGACCGACGCCATGTCCAGACCACGCCCGGCTTCACTCACCTTCCTGCTCACCAGGAAACTACCGGCCACCGCCAGGCCGTGGGTGAAGTTGTCGATGCAGTTCGCCAGCAGGTTCAGGTAGCCACTGGTCTGCGAGGGAGACAAGATCTTTATCATTCAAACAACACCTGAGATCAGGCAGGAGGCATCATGTCCTCAGGACCAGGACAGGTCCACACCTGACCATCTCATCACTACCCTGCGATTTCAGTCCATTTCTACTGAACATTCCGTTCCTTCTACATACGGTGTCAGTGCAGCGTCCACAGACACGTCCATGTCTGTGTCTTGTTCCCTCCTCATTCTATAACTACGTACAGCATAAACATGGTGGTTCAGGACGCCTTTCACTGCATGTTGTACTGTTATAACTATGTAACAAACACACACTCACACACACACACACACACACACACACACACAACATGCCTCACCTTGATCTTGGGCGGGGCCGGGAGACGGGAGCTCAGTGCAGATTTCGCTTCACGGCAGATCCCATTGGACTGGGTGGAAAAGACAGAGATCCTGTTACACGAGCAGCACTCGGACCAACAGACCTGGGCCCTCGTTTATCAAACCTACAAATTCAATTTACTATGAAAATCTGTCAAAGATGTACATTTTTATCCTTAAAGAAGATGTTTTAATATGAAGTTGATTTAATTTTTGTGAAGAAATGTTAATTCATAATTAACAGTAAAAGAATGACGAGTTTGAGAACAGCTCTTTATTATCATCCTAAAAGATCATAATTTCTTTCTTTACTAATTTATTAATATGTTTGTATTTCCAAATTGTTAAAGAGACAACGACAAATGAGCACCGTTCTGCACATTGCTAGTTTTAAATGTTTAATAAATCAGACACAAAATGAATGTGTTTTAAGCCTTTTTGCTTTACGCTGGTTAGGGTTCTTGGCTGAGGAGGTACTGAAAAAGATTTTGAGAACCGCCGAGTCCAGTCAAAGAGTCGCAACATAACCACTCGGCTGTGGTGGTTTCTGGATATCGGCAGAGGCAGAAAACCCGGAAACATGAACCAAAACCGATTAAATTTACTCTCTGAAAACAGTAAAATAGCAAACTGAGTAAAGCTGTGGATGTCCACAAAAATGATAAAAAGTTATATAAGCGTCGGGTTTCACCAGCATGTCCCATTAAACTTGGTCTTAGAATTTGTGCATTCGTGCTTAAATCGGCCGCATCTTCCGACATGGAAACGACGCTCCGTCGGTCCCCGTCCCCAAAACTGGCTGTGGGAACTAATCTATGAATCGGTAGACTGCTCGCTACTCCCCCCACAGGTGAAATGTTAACACTGCCGGTACCAGTCATCCTATGGGATGAAATCAAATTTATATTAAAGAGATTTGTGAAAAGGTTTGTGAACAATGTTACACTGCAAGAGGGGCTCAACCACGATTCTGCACGGGAAGTTGCAGGTTCGCCGCGATTCTGCACGGGAAGTTGAAACTTCGCCGCGATTCTGCACGGGAAGGTGCAACTTCGCCGCGATTCTGCACGGGAAGGTGCAACTTCGCCGCGATTCTGCACGGGAAGGTGCAACTTCGCCGCGATTCTGCACGGGAAGGTGCAACTTCGCCGCGATTCTGCACGGGAAGTTGCAACTTCGCCGCGATTCTGCACGGGAAGGTGCAACTTCGCCGCGATTCTGCACGGGAAGGTGCAACTTCGCCGCGATTCTGCACGGGAAGGTGCAAAGTTCGCCGCGATTTCTGCACGGGAAGTTGCCAACTTCGCCGCGATTCTGCACGGGAAGTTGCGACTTCGCCGCGATTCTGCACGGGAAGTTGCGACTTCGCCGCGATTCTGCACGGGAAGTTGCGACATCGCCGCGATTCTGCACGGGAAGTTGCGACTTCGCCGCGATTCTGCGATTCTGCACGGGGAAGGTGCAACTTCGCCGCGATTCTGCACGGGAAGTTGCAACTTCGCCGCGATTCTGCACGGGAAGTTGCAACTTCGCCGCGATTCATCTGCACGGGAAGTTGCAACTTCGCCGCGAATTCTGTCTGACGGGAAAGTTGCAAACTTCGCCGCGATTGCTGCACGTGAAGGTTGCAACTTCTGCCGCGATTCCTGCACGGGAAGTGTTGCAACGTCGGGGTCGCGATTCGGCACGGGAAAGTTGCAACTTCGCCGCGATTCCTGCACGGGAAGGTTGCAACTTCGCGGCCGGCGATTGCAAACTGGGAATATCTGCACTGGGAAAGTTGCAACTTCGCCGCGATTCTGCACGGGAAGTTGCAACTTCGCCGCGATTCTGCCGGGAGTTCACTTCGCCGATGCGAAAACTGAGTATGCAACTTCGCCACGATTCTGCACGGGAAGTTGAAACTTCGCCGCGATTCTGCACAGGAAGTTGAAACTTCGCCACGATTCTGCACAGGAAGTTGAAACTTCGCCACGATTCTGTATGGGAACTTGCAGGTTGAAACTTCGGCACGATTCTGCACGGGAAGTTGAAACTTCGGCAGGATTCTGTACGGGAAGTTGAAACTTCGGCACGATTTTGTACGGGAAGTTGCAGGTTCGCCAGGATTCTGTACGGGAAGTTGCAAGTTCGTAGCGTCGTAATTGTTATGGCCGTAAAAAAAAGCGCCCAAGGGGAAGTCCAAGGGGAAATTTTAATAATTAATAATTATAAAAATTATAATAATAATAATTAAGTGGAATGTCAGATTGCTTATAAAAGGAGTAGCACACTCCACTGCTATGGGCTGGATAAGTGTGTAAAGTTTCATGGATGTACGCTGAAAATTGTATGAAGAGTTGCATATAGAAAATAAGGCAGGAAAAAAAAGAATAATAAAAAGCCGGAAGCCGGAATAATTCAAAGAAATAGAAGAACAGTATTTAATTGGAGGTGCATGAGGATATATGGTTTTGAAATGACTTGCAATGCTGCAGTACCTCTGTTCTGCCACTAGACTCTGATATTTAAGAACATTTTTCCACGCGAAGAAGAAAACGTTAGAAGAATGTGTGATAAACAAGGGCCCTGGATGTCTGCTGTCTTGTCAGACTTCATGTCCTATTCGTGGGGAAGCTCCAGAGAACGTGAAAAGACTCACAGCAGGACCGGTGCTGCAAGGAGCCTCGTCTGGAAACATCTTCTCCAGCAACAAGAAGGCCAGCAGACCCAGAATGACCCACAATCCCTGGCTCCTGTAGTGCTGCTCATGCGCTCCAGCTGGCAACATGTTCAACCAAGACGTTCTTTACACATCTGACCTTCCCAGAGCATTAAAATCCAGAAGTGACGAACTGACCAGGGCTGCAGATGTGTGACCAGGCCTCAGGGAGCAGGTGCAGGAAAACGTCACCGAGGAGACCCCCGATCGCGAAGCTCAGCAGCTTCTTCAGCTTCTGACAGCCATCTGATGGACATGGAGGACACAGAGAAACAAACACAAATTATTCATATTAAAAATGTTTCAATATGAATCAAAACCCTGAAATATTTCATCAGACCGATGACCCCCAACTGACGGGTGAAGTTTATTGCGGCCCCTGGTGGCTCCAACCGCTACTACAATCCAAAAAGAAGTAAACAAACCCACCGATCGAGCTCCAGTGAAATAAAGTACATCTATTTCTTACTAAAGTATAACGGCGGCAGCCTCCAGACTAAACAGCATTCCTTCACCATGACGACCAAACTCCGCCCTCACGCAGGATTACAGGGGGCAGGCGGGGCTGAGGTGGATGAGCGATGGGAGAACTGCGCCCCTCTCAGGACGTCCGTCATACAGCAAAAGAATGAGAGCAGTGGGTGTGGCTGGCAGCTGAAGAAACTGACCAATCAGCTTTCACACCTGATCCCAGTTCTCAGAAGCAATAGAACAACAACTGCAGAATGATAAGGAGCCTGAAGGTAGACCAGGCCTGACCTGGTGTCAGAAGAAACCACAGCTGCTCCGTCATTTTACAGAATGAACGAATTCCGCAGGGCAGGTTCACACACAACTTGCCCTCAAGCTCCGCCCAGACTGTCCTGCTACAGAGCTGACGTCCAAACATCCGCAGAGGCATCTGAGACACAGTCAGGTCCAAAAGGAGAAGGCTGGACTGAATTTAGAGCAGGTCCTTCACGTGCTACTGAGTCTAAATTAACCCTGAATCAACAGCAGACGTGGAAATTTCCAGACCTCCACCTCACACTGCAGCTACAGAGTGACGAGGATGATGGAGGAACCGAGTCTAACCACACAGAGCAGCTGTGGTGCACCATGGGGCAGCGGGCAAGGAACTGGACCCGCAATCAGAAGGTTGCAGGTTCGAATCCCGATCCGCCTCGGTGCCACTCAGGTACCGTCCCCACACGCTGCTCCCCGGGCGCCTGTCATGGTGCCCACTGTCACCAAGGGTGATAGTTAAATACAGAGGACACGTTTCACTGTGTTACCGTGTGCTGTGCTGCAGAGTTTCACAATGACAATCACTCCACTTTCTTTCTTTCTTTTTTCTAAATCTCAGTATAGGTTCTTTTTTGTGACCAGACTTACCCGCAGTCTTCAGCGCAGCTCCAGCCTCAATGGGGATGATGAGGAGGGGGAAGATGCCACTGAGACCCACGGCGATGGAGCCGGCCAGTGAGCAGAGCCACACGTCAGTGTCGCCTCGAGAAAAAAGCTCCGTCATCGTGCGGAAGCCCAGAAGCTCCTCCACACACCACGGCCCGGGGCCAGCTGCCGCTGGCGTCGCCTGGGCGACCACAGTCTGCGTCATCTTCTTCCCACCCGACGACACCGCGGAGGCCACCACCAGAAGGGCGGCGCCAGCAACCAGAGTGGACGAAGCCCAAACGGGCTGCTGGGTGGAAGCTCTCATCCGTACCAAGGTCTGAAAAGCAGTCTGGAGCAGCAACCAGGGAGCTGGGGAGACATGGGCAGATTTTCCATGTTCAGTTCTCATGTGCGTGCTTATGAAAGTGAAAGTGAAGTGATGGTCATTGTGAGACATTGCAGCACATCACACGGTGACACAATGAAACGTGTCCTCAGCATTTAACCATCACCCTTAGTGAGAAGTGGGCAAGACAGGAGCAGTGTGTGGGTACCTCGGCAGTTCGGGATTCGAACCGGTAACCTTCTGATTATGGGGCTGCTGATTTAACCGCGATGCTGAACCAGATCACCAGATCACACACATTCTACATTTACCCACAACTACATACCAAAATACACTCAACACTCACAATACACAGCAAGAACTGAGCTGAGACGCACGGCGATGCTGAACCAGATCACCAACCAGATCACCAGATCACACACATTAATACATTTACCCACAACTACATACCAAAATACACTCAACAATCACAATACACAGCAAGAACTGAGCTGAGACGCACGGCAATGCTGAACTAGATCACCAGATCTCCAACCAGATCACACACATTCTACATTTACCCACAACTACATACCAAAATACACTCAACACTCACAATACACAGCAAGAACTGAGCTGAGACGCACGCCGATGCTGAACCAGATCACCAGATCACCAACCAGATCACCAGATCCACACAATTAATACATTTACCCACAACTACATACCAAAATACACTCAAACAATCACAATACACAGCAAGAACTGAGCTGAGACGCACGGCAATGCTGAACCAGATCACCAGATCACCAACCAGATCACACACATTCTACATTTACCCACAACTACAAACCGAAATACACTCAACACTCACAATACACAGCAAGAACTGAGCTGAGACGCACGGCGATGCTGAACCAGATCACCAACCAGATCACCAACCAGATCACCAGATCACACACATTCTACATTACCCACAACTACATACCAAAATACACTCAACAATCACAATACACAGCAAGAACTGAGCTGAGACGCACGGCGATGCTGAACCAGATCACCAGATCTCAAACCAGATCACACACATTCTACATTTGTTTCCTATCAGTCCAACATCATCTACTGCAGCATCTTACATAAGATAACAGAGTGGATATTTTTACATTATATTCCTGTTAAAATGAGATTCAAATCAGTACTCTGGTTAAAAAGAAGCTCGCAATGGAATTAATGGATTTCAACATGATAAAACATAAAATAATCCCTTGCAGTTCAATTCATGACTGACGCTGAGTTTTGGTGCGATGGAGGAAAGATTCAAGTTTCCTCCTCATGATCCTGGTACCAACACGACATTCCTGTCGCCACAACTGTCACCATCAGCGACCTAAACAGAGTCTGCGCGGCCACGTTACCCGGCGCGGATTCCTGCGGGTCGGACTCCGGCGTGTCCCTGCCATCCAGCTCCTCTCCGTCCGGGCTCCACGTCTGCCGCCCCGGAGCGGAAGCGCCGCACTGGTACTTCCGGTGTGACGCGTGGCGCTGCGCAGCGCTCTTCCGCGTTACTTCCTTTACTGTCGCTTTTAAAAAGTTCCTTTAAATTGGAATATTATTGTACTTGTACTTCCAAATTCAAATTGTATTTGTCACATACACAGTCCATACACGGTATGATATGCAGTGAAATGGTTTAGCGACTGTTTTGGTGCGAATGGCTTAGCAAACATTGTAAACATAACCAAATATTACACTTTTATGTCTTTAACATAAAACATAAAATATGTGTAACAGGTAGGGTGAAGGTGTGCAAATGAGTGAAGTCAAAGTATAATTAAAAAGTTAAAAAAGTAAAAAAAAAATGGTGTAAAAGTAAAAAGTTTGTGCAAGGTTTCTGGGGAGATTGAGTACAGAAGTGATTGAGAGTGAAAGTGCTGGACTGTATTACAGTTCTATGAAGTGTTGTGGTTGTTGAGAGTTCATATAACCTGCGGGAAGAAGCTACATTTACATTTACAGCATTTACCAGACGCCCTTATCCTGACTTACAGTCAGTAGTTACAGGGACAGTCCCCCCCTGGACACACTCAGGGTTAAGTGTCCTGCTCAGGGACACGATGGTAGTAAGTGGGGTTTGAACCTGGGTCTTAATGGTTTGTAGGCGAGCTTACCCTAGAAGCTCCTCCTCATCCTCTGTGTTGGACTTCAGGGAGTGGAAGCGCTTCCATGATCGCAGCAGAGAGAACAGTCCATTGTTGGGGTGGCTGAGGTCCTTCACGATCTCTGAGCATCTCTGATGAAGTCTCTGACCAGCCGTTCTCAGTAAGAACAGAACACTTGTATTTACTCCTGTACTGCACTTTCCAGTTCTCCATCTGTCCAAAGACATTAATACATCTTATAATAATTAAAACATCATAACACCAATACTACAAACTTCCTGCCAAGTTGAATCCTCCTAGTGGACTCCCTTGTGTCAGTCAGCTCTGAAAATGGCCCTGATTGGAATTGGAATTGCTCTCAGACATGTTAGCTCTCCTGGGCGGTGGTGGCCTGGCGGGTAAGGAAGTGGAGGTTCAAGGTTCAAATGTGGGGTGCCACCCCACCCACTGCTCCCCGGGCCGGGTGGGGCGATCACAGCTGTCCATTTGGCAGTTCTGACTCAAGTGACTCAGTGAGTGACTCAGTGAGTTAGTGAGTGACTCAGAGTTTGAATCCCAAAAAGGGCCCTTCTTCAAATGTTCTTATTTCTTTATTGTCTGTTACATGACAAATGAAATTTAAAGTGGAGAACAGAATGACCAGAATGACCATTGGCCTGTTAGTGACCAGTGGGTGGGGAGAAGAGTGGACACACAGGGCCCGAGGTGGGTAGAAAACGAGTTATAATTTACTGTAGGGGATTTACGAGGGAAGATGGTGTAGGGGGCAGGGGGGAACGTCTCTCCAGCCCAGTATAGACTGATCCTCAAGTAAACGCTCTGTGTGGTGTGGTGTGTGTGTGTGTGTGTGTGTGTACTGATTTTACTAAATAAATGTTTCCCGCCTCTAGGACGTAACCGGCAAGATCACCACAGGCTCCGGTCAGGGACAGAGCGTTACAAAACATTACTTTTTAAATAAGTTCACTCGTACTTTCGCTACAACGGGCCAACACTCGACGCATTACTTTTTAAAACCATTTATATGCCTGTTCTTGCCTGACAGACTTGACCAGTAGATCTACACATGACCATGTTTCACCGACAACAATCTCATGACACCGTATCACCAATCAGACGTAGCCACGCAGTCACATGGCCGCACGCAGGAACCCGTCACGCGAAAAACGTGACGCCACAGCAACAGCACCCAGTACACACAGAGAAATGTGGTCCTCTGCATTTAACCATGACCTGGGGGGTCAATCACAAGGCCCGTCAGGCCAACCACGGTGACACACTATACATTTTCTGTACGTTTCAGCTGTTTTATTTCATATTTCAGCCCTAACACATCTAATAACACATATAATTAGCATATATAACATAGTTAGTACTCTGAGATTTACTACAAATCATACTTTAATAAGTAATGAATATAAATATTATTAGGAAATACCAGAATTAGCATTTTTCTGTTTGAATTCAATAATGTTTCCATAAAATAAGTGAAATATTACAATCCAACAGTCCCTCAGTACTTGAGTACTTTTTTAACTACACACTTTTGTTCTCTTACATGAGTAATTATATTTTAATGAATAATTTTTACTTGTACTTGAGTGTTATTAGTATTTATTCATACTTGAGTAAAATGACTGCCGTTCCAGGACCTGATCTGCAGGGGTCCCCATCACCACATCCGAAAAACCGGATCAGACCAGCTGTGCAGTGATGGGCCTGTAATTTCACACTTTTCTTAAGTTGGCGTCTCCATATCTTTTTACTGATTTGGTTGGTTTGAGCGAACCCGTTGCTAGATACCGTATCACAGATTCCATCATTACTGTAATCAGGAGAATATCTTCTAAAGGGAGCCCGTACTGTTACAGGAGCCCGCTGCGCATTGTCAAATCGTGTCCCTGAGCAGGACACTTAACCCTGAGTGTCTCCAGGGGGGGACTGTCCCTGTAACTACTGACTGTAAGTCGCTCTGAATAAGGGCGTCTGGTAAATACTGTAAATGTAAATGTAGGATGTAAGTTGTGATCTCAAGATACTGACTTGCGCAGGACCTTCTCATCGTTGTTCTGCCTTGTGTTCAGGCCAAATGTGTATGTATAATTCTGAAATAATTTCGGCTGTTTTTATATGGTTAAAAATGTTGTATGTTGTACCATCATTCCGCCCCAGAAAACTGTAATTATTATTTCTACCAGCAATGGACAAGCTTGGACATATAAAACCGTGTTGATTACAAACTCCACTGAAATGGTGTCTTACTAATAAATGATTGATTCAGTAAAGGTTTCCTACTGAATCTTTGTTGGAAATTTTGGAGAATGTTCTAGCAGCGTGCGTCTTGTTACAGCCACTTCTGAGAATAGTTTGAAGAACAACAGCGCGGTTCTCAGAAAGCCCACAATGCTGGACATGCCGTGGCTCTGAGCAGAAGTCCTGTGCTTCTCAGTGACATTTGGAACAGGATTTGATTTGAAGTCACACACGTCTGATTGGAGGCAGCGGCCTTTGTTCGGCAAGACTGTTGTGCTTTGTACTGAAGAAAGGGTTCACTTCTCCATTTCCCAAAATGCATTGCATCCTATATTTGCTTGTCCCATGCTTACATTTGGCTCAGGAGTGGGCGAGTGTTCTGATGAAATGAGAAGTTAAGTGCAATATACAGAATTTATATTTATGTACATGGAGATGAAGGACATGATTTATGGAAACAGACATATAAAATGTCACAGACGGGCGTGGTCGACTTCTGTTCTCACTTGTGTGAACATCTTGGCATCGTGCTGCACATGCTGTGACAAGTATGACGTTCTCAGCTGCTGATGGGTCCAGCTCAGGAACAATCCTGACTTTGATGTGACTCCAATAATCCCAATACTCTCTATAACCCTCCATAACCGCTTAGTCTACTCAGCACAGGGGCTGGACGGTCCAGAGAATTTACTGACCAGCCCTGGCCCAGTAACAGAGCCGTTTTACCATCTGGGCAGGAGGGGGTTAATAAGAACCCACGGACAAAAATACAGAAAATACTGATTCACGCAGTCAGCTTGAGCAACACGTACAGAAAGATGAAGTCAAATCGG